>NW_028261392.1:38645096-38920096 GCF_051295495.1 Thamnophis sirtalis
GAGCTCTTGATGGGAAGGAGATTGCGAACCCCCCTAGACAGGCTCCATCCACTTTACGCAGGGGATCTGCCGAGCAACCTGGGGGCCCTCCCTTCCCACGCGTTTAAGTTAGGGGATCCTGTATGGGCCCGCTCCTTTTCTGGGGATCCATGGTGGGTTCCCGCAACCATCACAGCCCTGACCGGCCCCTGTTCCTTCAGGGTTGGCCTGGCCGACGGAACACAATGGAGGCGCCACGTGGACCAGTTAAGGCGACGCCTCCCCGCGGAAACAGACGGCCCGAGCCTCTCAGACACCCGCTCTCAGCATGAGCCACCCTCGATGACCTTCCCCCCAACGGACCGCCTCCACCCGGAGAACGGGGGACAAGCCGATGCGAACTTTTCGGACAGACGTTTCTCACCCGGCTACTCTTTCCCTCGAAGCCCTTATCGAGACTCTGAACCTACACCCCAACCAGACGGCATGGGGCCGCTGTCGGACACTCCTGTTGCCACGGAAACGCCACCCCGGACAGACGGACATCGGGCACGGGGCCCGGGGCCGGCGCCATCTCACGGGGCCGCGTCGCAGATTCACCGCCCCGCCAAGGACACACCCCCGCCGGCGGTTCCCCCCCCGACGACAACCGCCGGGGAGCCACGAAGGTCGGGACGAGAACGTCACCGTCCCACCTACTTACAAGACTATGTTTGCCCTTCCTAAGAGAACTCTTTGACTAGGGGGGGAGGGGTGTTGAATACTAGCGCGGGAAATACAAGCGCGGGAATAAGGACTCCTCTGATTGGTTCCCGGGCGAAGCCGGTTCAATCCTCGCCCTGATTGGTCGAGCTACTCGACGCCCCATTGGCTCCTCGTTCAAACCCGGAGGTATAAATGCTTGGCGCGAACCACGCCACGTTGAATCGTAGTCACTCTGTTCTCAATAAAGGTTGCTGTTTTGCATACCCGCTTGTCGCGTCCTTTCCCTTCGCTCCAAGATGCAAAACTCCCATCATCTGTCAATCGGCTCGTCACAAGAGTCCATCACGACAGAAACCCAATATTTTTACTGTTGCCTTTGTTGTATTTGTGTTTTTTATTTGTGCTGATAAATAAATAAAGGGAGACTAGTATAGATCTATTTCAAGCTATTTAGCTCTCATCAGCTAGCCATACCCTTACTGGTATTCGAACCTGTGCTGTATGGCATCTTAGGCAAACGTCTTAGCCATTAAGCCACAGGTCTCCTCCTTATCAGCTGAAGCCAGGGAAGAAGGTATATATTTAGAGTCACAACCCCTGGTAAGCCCCAATTATGGGAGGAAGATTATACTAGTCTCCCTTTATTTATTTATCAGCACAAATAAAAAACATAAGCATCCGAGCAAAAGAGTTACATCAGAGTAGGCAGTTGCACCCGAGTAGAAGAGCCACATGCAGCTACAGGCTCAATCGACATCAGAGAGGCAACATCAACATGGCAGCGTTCGTGGCGTGTAACCAGGGGTGGGTTTCAACTGGTTTGCGGCGGTCCCTGCGAACCGGTTGGTCGCCGAACCCGGAAGTAAGTAACTTCCGGGAACGGCGAAGGCCCCCCCCGTGCCCGCACGCGCCCGCTCCTTACCCGGTTTTGACGAATTCTGCGCTTCCACGCATGCGCAGGACGCATACAGCACCTGCGCGATCCTCCAGGAGCAGCTGGAGCATCGCACAGATGCTAGTACGCATGCGTGCGCTGCACGTGTGTACACGCGCACCGCACGCATGCGTGAGGACGCCGCACGTGTGCGTGAGGACACCACACGCGTGCGCGAGGACGCCGCCGGCCTCGTTCCAACCGGACTGGTTGGAACGGGGCGAGAAACCCACCCCTGTGTGTAACCATGGCCGAGCGGGCATGGTGATGGACAGGTTCCCCCTGGATGGCAGCCTGAGGGCTGACATTGGGAATATGTTCCCTTTTCATTATTCCCCATGCCTCTCTTTTGTTTTCTTTTTAATGTTTGCACACAAGGATAATGTCACCCACTTCTTTCCCATATTATTCCTTTTGATACTAATGCAGATCTGTTTTAATTTCTTTTTTTTCTCCTTATGATATTACTGTACACCTAATGCTACAATAATCAAAGCAATGGGAACAAGCCGTTTCTATGTTTCTCTATAAATTCAATGGTGCAATTCAGCCAGTTCTATCTGGTTCAGGCAAACCGGTAGCGGTGCCGGCGGGAGGCTCCACCCAGACATAATCACATCCTGTTTTTGACGCTCTGCGCATGTGCGGAAGGTCCCGATTGCACACTCACATTTGCAAACCGGTAGCGAAGGTAAGTTAATTTCACCCCTGTATTAATCCATAATAGAAAGAAAGAATGGCTAGTTCAGTTTTATAGAAACTAAACAATGAGGTTTCGGGTTGCAACTTGGAGGTATTTAAAACAAAATTAAAAAGGAAGTAATATTGCAATATTGTGGGGAAGGGGTGAGGAAGCAAGGAGAGTATACTTCGCCTAGTCTGGATAGAAAGCGAAAGGCTGAGGTAAGAGTTGGATGCTGCAAGAAGGTTGAAGAAACTTCACTGACTTAAAAAAATCATTGTTGGATTTAATGCTAGATTATGAAAAAAGAAACAGCAATCGCCAATCAAAATGGCCAGGATGAAATGGCTGCCCAGGGCACAGACCAGCCACTGGAGGGGAGAGGACATACCTGTCACTGAAGTCAATCAGAGCTGGGGCTGCTATTTGAATAAAATGAATTGGTGTAGACTAGACTATCTTCTTTAAAGAGTTTAAGACTTCTTGGATTGGAAAACAAGGGTGTAGGGTCCTTTTGCAATAGGCTAGGTGTAGGATGACATCTCTTCCTGTGCACAGAAAGTGCTATATTGTTTATTGACCAAGTAGAACATGTGGATTTGCCCAAAAATAAGCCCACAGAAACTCATCATTCAAAATGCAGTTACAGAAAGAAAGAAAAAGAAAAGAAATTTGCTAAGAGAAAATAGGATGCTAACTTTGCAAGTCTTTTTCTCTGCTGTCTTGTTGCCCATTTGCCTATTATGAAAAATCACCAGTGTTCGCTAAATAGTTCTTTAAATAAATGTTATTGAATGTTTTCAATAACATTAGATATTAGTTGAAGAAAGATTATTTGAAAAAGTATGTTAATGCTGCTTTATTTAAGTTTCTTTTAAAAACAGTTTTTATTTTGTTCATTTAAGAAAAAAAATATTTAAGTAATATGAGCACAAGTTCCTGGTTATAGATCTCAATTTAGATTTTATCTGCTCTGAGCTGTGATTTTTCTCACATGACTCTTGCAGTCTGTTTCCAAAAACGGCACTATAAAACCTGATAGAGGTCTCTCGCTTTGTTTAGAATACAGAGAACCTAATATATACTTTAATGAACTTGATTTTAGTGTATATAAAAGCTTTCAGATTGTTGAAACAGATTACAGGAGGGAAAAACCATTCTTTGAACACTGTCTGAAGCAGCAAATTATAAAGCAATGATATTATTGTAACTTTAAGAGGAAGGAGGATCAATATAGGCGATATTGGCGGTGAGAACGTACATGCAACTGCTCTTTGTTTTTCATTAACCTAAATAAGTTATGTCACAAAAATATTGACCAATTAGTATATTTTTCCTAAGATATAAGAAAATATACTGACGACTATATACTTTCCCCATTGCCCTTATTAAATGCTTCTGTTGAACATAGAGCAAATGACAGTTAAAAATGTCCTACATTGGAATATTAGATCGTTCTAAAGATTTATTTCTGCTTAGTTAGTTGTCTTTATTTTGTTTTCTTCTGTTTTGCTTTTTATTTTCTGTTGTTTGTAAGGGATGGCATAGTAAATATTAGAAAGGATTGCAGATGGTGTTTTGGATTTAATGTTCAGTTTTTTTTCTCCACCCTCAAGGTATTGGTACCCAATTAAAACAGGACAATCTTTCTTGTGGTGTTCCTTATGATGTCTTGACATCAATGGAAAGAAAGCTGTCCCTAGTTTGACACTCTACACTACAATACTTATCTGAGAGGAAATACCTTTGGAAATACATAATCTGCATGTTTTGAATCAGGGGCTAGAGTGATTTTCCACATATGCATTTTTCTCCATTATTATATTAGCATGCATATACAGTAAATATATTTATTTACAGCAGAGTGAGAAAGTATTGGAATGAAGAAGAAAATGCAAAAGAAATGAAAGAAGATAAATGTGTCGGGCTTATAGATCAGTGGTGGGTTGCAGGCGGTACGCCCCAGTATGGGCAATCAGGAGCCTGTCTGGAGCACTGGGTACCATTCCGGTACGGTGCTCCGGATGGCCCACCCGCTCGCCCAACCTCCTTACCTCTCCTTTAAGCCTTTGGTGCTTCCGCGCAACAAAGCCTTTGGTGCCATGCGTGACGCTCCATCGAACAGCTGGAGCATCGTAGGCAAGTACGACGCATGTGCGTGCCATGTGTGCGTGCGAGCGCATTGTGCACATCCATGTACCGGTTGGAACAGAATCTGGAACCTAGCACTGTTATAGATCCTGAATGATCTATCTATCTGCCCATTTGTCTATCTCCATTCAAAACAAAAAACTATTGAAATAGGAAACCAGCCCCCCAAATGGTATTAAAATATTCAATCTCCAAAGGATCTCAATATCTTGCCACTAAAATCTGAAAGTAAGTATTTAGAGGATTTTTGAACCATGCCTTGACCCAAAATTAGATTACAGAATTATAAGCATTGAAATGTTAAAAGCAATATAATAACTAGAATCATAGAATCACAGGGTTGGAAGGTACTTTGAAGGTCTTCTAGTCAAATCCCTTGCTCAAGCAAGAGACCTTCCTGGACTAATTGTTTTCCAATCTCTTCTTGAAAAACTTTAGTGATGCAGCACCCACAATTTCAGGAGGCAAGCCAATTAGAAAAATTAAAAAAAAAACTAATAAAACGTAGTGATTAAAAATGGAAACCCTGGAAATCCTCTATGGAAATTAATTAAGGCTTAATTAAGAGAGAGTGAATGGACCACAATTACCCAGAACATGTCCATGGCTGAATGTAGACTTAAACCAGGTCTCTCTATCTTAATGACTATATCATTCTGATTTACCAGGTACTGGTAGACAACTGCTGAGGGATGATTTTCTTGTGCGAATCAAGTATCATCCATCAAATTCCTCACAAAGCTTTCTTACCATAAAAGGCTCTGTGCTTTTCAAATGAAATAGGTCACACATTGAGCAATAAACATGGTGACTTAATTAATATCAATATTAATATTGAGCACGTCCAGAGGTATTTCATGAGAAGAGTACTCCACTCCTCTGCTCACAATAAAACATCTCATGCTGCCAGGGTTGAAATTTTGGGCTTGGACAACCTAGAACTATGCCGCCTACAATCTGATGTAAGCGTAGTACACAAAATTGCATGCACAAAGAACAATTTACATTAAATTTTGCACGCGCGCAAAAGGTGTGAGAAGCGAACTGGTAGTAAAACCTGCAACAATCCACACCTGATTTGCATACAGTTGCATTGTTCATATCACATGGTAAAATTAACAGGGTTTTCTATGTGTTTTTAGGTAGGCAATTGCCTTTGATTAGAAAATAAATTGATTAATCTTTTTTATCCATTAATCCTTTTAAGCAGAGAATGGAAAACAGATTTGAAAAGTCTTTAAATGCTTAGTTGCTCTTGCTGTATGTTTCATGAAAAAAAAAACTGCACATGCTGGAAGATTATGGTACACTCACATATTATTAATAGCTTTGTGGGCTAAAGTGATGAATGTACTTTATCATACTTTAAAAAGTAAACATTCCAGAAAAAACTCTTCATTACGCTGTATTGTGTGTTCCAGCCTTAAGCACCAACATATTGCTATATGTAGAACTCTCATTGATATGAGAATATGAGAAGAGAATTTTGCCTTAAAGTTTCTTTTTTTTAAAGATTGGCACATGTATGTAATAAAAAAGTTGAATGATTTTGGCCTTTGTGGCACTGCAGTAGTATGCATACTTCTTTTTTTTATGTTCCCTTCTTCTCTGGAAAAGATTGATTCAACGTTATATGGGGAGACATTGCTTTTTCCTACCAAATTGGTGTGTTTTAATAAAAATACAGTGTCATTTGTAGTTAAATAGTTCCCATGAGATTTGCATATCCCCTGCAAAATAGTTGGCTAATCAGAAAATATTTTACTGAAATGCATTTCATATTTTCACTCATTAACTAGATGCCTTCTAGAATCATGATGGCAAACCTATAGCATACATGCCAGAGTTGGCACACAGAGCCCTCTCTGTGGGCACATGCCAGCTGGTCTCTGAAAATGCCTCCCAAAATGGCAAAAAAAGGTTGTTTCGGGGCTGTTTTCAGGCATTTTTGGACTGTTTTCAGGCCATTTTCAGGTCATTTTTGGCACAAACAAGCCTGAAAATGACCTGAAAAATGCCCCAGAAAATTCCCCCCAAATGGTTTGAAAAATACCCCCAGAATGGCCAGAAAACAGGCATGTGCAAGCTGGCCAGCTGGTCTTCAGGTTTCCAGTGCACTGGTGCATACAAAGGCCAGCTGGCTGGTACGCATGTGTGTTGGTTAATCGGAAAATATTTTACTGAAGTGCACTTCATATTTTTACTCATTAACCAGATGCCTTCTAGGACCACGATGAACCTATGGCATCCATGCCAGAGTTGGCACACAGAGCCCTCTCTGTGGACACATGCACTGTCACAAAGGTGCATCACTGTCCGAAAGGTGCTTTTTCAAAAGGCAGCTGGTCTTTGGGTTTCGACCACATGCACATGCATGTACACACATTCCTGTTTGGGCACTCAGTGCCGAAAAGGTTCGCCCTCACTGTTCTAGGACATTGCTAGAGAAAAATTTGAACTTGTGCCTCACTATCTTTCTTTTTTACAGAGAATTTCTAAACAAAAAAGTGTTCTAGAAAATAGCTGCTGGCAACCATCTACTGAAGCCCATTGTTTTCTGTGGTGCCCATTAACGGCTCCCAAAGCTGCCAAGTCCTGTGATTTCTCTCTCTCCTTGCATCACTGTTCCAAAGGTGCTTTTTCAAAAGGTGATTGGGCTTTGTTTTTCCTTGAAAGTGTTTTGCTTTGAAAGAAAATGTTTTCAAAGAAAAACAAAGCCCAGTTGTCTTTTGGAAAAGCACCTTTGGGACAACCATGACCTGGATGACTGAGAATCTCCATAGATATCCTTGCATCACAGTTTGTTTACAATCTGTTTCTGAATACTTCTCAATTACAAGAGGTAGAACTCCATTCCATGCTTCCATTATGCTCTCCCAAAGAGGGCTGGCTCACTGAAGGTATCTTGGTTTTTTAAGAAAAAAGAATTTAGATATTCAAATGATTGAGTTAAGTACAAAAATACGGAAGTACAAAATATCCTAAGAGACAGAAAATGTATAAGGGAAGCCTGTAGGATGGCTTACCAAGCAATGAAAACCATCATGGGCCTTTAAATACTGACGGTGGTGGGGTTGGGAAAGGTTGGTACTTGAAACCAAAGTCCCACAATTAATATTTGGGTAGCATAAATTAAACTAAACTCCACATATCCTATAATACAACAAAAGCAAAGTCCAATTCCTTTCTGCACTGATTCAATTTCTTATCCACATTAAAGCTCAGGAGATTTTTATTAGGGATATGAATTGCAGATGCCATTAGCTCCCAATAAAGCTAATTTTCATAGAATGATAAAATGGAAGTGATTTTCAGGTAATTTATTTTTAAGTAAGTGATTTTCAGGCAATCAACTACCACAGACACCCAAACAAATAGCCATCTAAACCCAGTTTATTCACAGAGGTGAGGACAGATTATTATTTTCCAAGGCAATCTATTTTAAACCTTTTCAGATATTCAACTGAAAACTGCTTGGCTGTAATTTGAACTCATTGTTTCCCCACTGTCTCCTGAAACAACTTTGATTCTCTTTTTCCTGTTTTCTGTGTAATCGTCCTTTGGATACTTGAAGACAGCTGTCATGTCTTTCCATAGTATTCTCTTTTCCAGGCTAAACATACCCGATGTTTCCAACTGTTCCTCTTGTTATTATTATTTCCATCCAGGTTCTTTATAATTTTGGTCGCTCTCCTTTGGACATGTTTCTGTTTGTCAAATGTCTTCCTTAATATTTCATGATCAGAACTGGATACAATGCATTAAGTGCTGTGTGATCAACACAGAATAGAGAGAAGCAGTGATTTTTCTTGATCTTGATGTTGACTTTCTGTTGACTCACTCTAAGATTGAATTTGCATTATTTTTGCTGCTATATCACAATGTTGACTCATGTTCAGATTGTCATCCACCAAGATACCTAAGCTTGATAACTTCTTTGCATATCTACATTATATATCATTTTTTTTTAAAAAAAGTTGGCCTCTAAGGGTGTATTCCAGTGATATCACACATTGGTAAAGCAGTTTGGTCCAAGTATTTTGGTTCTCCATCTCCTCTTCATTTTACATTTGGAGAGGTCAGAGATGGTCAGGGATGGATACTGGTAATGATAAAGCTCCAGAAAAGCAATTATTTTAAGCTCTAGACCCAGGAAGTTAAGTTTCTATTGAGTTTTTGAAAGTCTGTGTTTACTTTTGTAGGTGTAGGAGGGATAATTTTATTATTTCTCTTTAGATTTTGCAAATGAATACAATGATTTAAAAATGAAAATTCCAATGCATGCCAATTCCAGAGGAAATAAAGTATTTTTAAAGTATTCTGGTGTACAAAATAGTTGACATAAGGACTATAATGTTTGTTCTGGTCTCTGTGTGGCCAAAGTTAAATCTCTATGAGTACCCATGGTAAGATATTGACTGGGGACTAATGATCATTGTGTTTTCAGATTAAGATTAATAGATTTAACTGTTTGAGCAATTCTGGAGAATGAATACATACAATCTTTGGGGTCATTTTGGCTTTGTCTAATAAAGATACTGTCTAGTTAAGGGTTTTGAATCCTAAAATAAATAAACCCAGAGATTACCTCCCCCCACAACAGAATTAACTGGAAATATCAATTAAAGTTGAAAAAATGTGCAAGAATGCTTTAAGTTGTTCAAAACTACTCTTAGATAACATTTGGAGACCAGTAAAGCATAGATATAAATATATAATGTACTAAATGGGTAAAATATAACATATAATAAATATAATTATAATTTATTAAATACCTGACTGCCAATAACTCTGGACAGCCACAGCAATAAAACAAAGACATTACAAAAAACCCCAATAAGACAAACAAAAATATAGATTAAAAAATGGCAAGCACAAGGAACTCAGGGGACTTATTCTCCCTTGGCAAAGGCCTAGGTGAAGAGGTAAAGAAACGAGGAAGGAATAGTTTTAATCACTTTTCATTTCACTTTTTAAAAACAGAACTGTTCTGCCATTGCCTTTCACCTTATGCCCAATAGACCCACTATCCTGATTTGGGGCTGCACTATCTAACTTTAGGGTTTCTTGATAACCAAAAGAATCAGCTGCAAAAAGTAGAAAGTAAAATTGTGGGTTTCTTCTATAAAGTTGGAATTGTTTCATCTCATCTCTCTTAAATTGCATCCTTTATAACATTTCAAACCATAGCTTTATTTGCACCAAGGAAATGTATATTTTTTTATTTTTCAAGAAATTCATCTGTTTCCAAACAATTTAAAGATAATAAAACAATGAAGCCTGGTATCCAGTTATCTTATTCATGGAAATAATTATTTCCATTCTTTGAATATCTTTTTCTGAGTCCTGCCTTCTCTCTCTCCCTCCCTCTCTCCCTCTCTCTTCCCCCTGCCCTTTAGAGCTCAATATTATCAAGGCTACAGTTAATATTTTAGGTTACTGATCAAAGTAATGTAGTGAAATGTTGATAGATGGTCAGATTAAGCTGTTATTGCTACAGACATTCCCACTTTCATTGTTTTTAAAAAAATGCAACCCTGCATTCTTGTGGTTTGCAGAGGGGCACTGCTCTTGAAATGAAGCAAACAACCATCATAGTTTTCATTTTCCAATGCCAGAAGTATTATGTCATCTGTTTTGGGATTGGAAATCATTGATTCTTTTGTGTGATGAATGCAAGCTGCCGTCTGGCTGCATAACAAACTGGAATCAGAGCTTGTAACCAAAACAAGCTTAAATTTATAGAAGTTTATAGAAATGAAATATTTTCAGAATCTCATATGCTTTCCCATACAATATGTTAGCATTCAAATTGTTGGCAATAATCAAATCCTGTTCAGTTCTGTAATCATGCCTGAGTACTATGACAATACATGGACAATTATGCATTGTCTTTAAGGCTGCCAGTTCTTCTGCCTCTCCTGGTTGCTCTGCCCTTCAATTCTGTGAGGCTCTGAATTGTAAGCAGCTACTTCTCTAGATGTCCTGCTTCACAGAGCATTGTAGACCAAACTGCTATTATTTCCAAATTTCAGGGTACAGCTCTTAGTTTAATAAATCCAACAACATATACCCATATTTTTTGGAGTATGACATATCTTGTTTCCTCAAAAAAGAGGCTGAAAAGCTGGGTGCATCTTTTACACTGAATACAGCATTTTTTGCCTCCCGAAATTCTGCCCCCTTCACCAAAATGGCCGTGCACAGCTTTTGGAAGGCTTCCAGAGTGCTCCTAAAGGCTGGGGAGGGCAGAAATGAGGGAAAAATTGCCTTTTTTGCCCCCCCCAGTCCCCAGCAGCACTTCCTAAAGGCTATGCATGCCCTTTTAAAAAAAGAATTTCGGGAAGAAGGCGGGGCTTAGCAGTGAGAAGATGGAGTTTCAGGCTACTCCTGAAATTCCTCTATACCGAAGGATTTTTGGACGGGTTCTTTGAACTCTAGCTGTCCCGTAGACGACAGTGAAGGTGAGGAGAGACCCAGGACCTCAGAGACACCCGCAAGTCTCTGGGGGGGGGGTATTAACTCCTCGTGCCAATTCCTTTTTGGATTAGCTGCGTGCTAACTGAAACTGCAGGTTGCCCCTAAGAATGGTAGAAGTGATGTCATCTGGTAAGCTGATTTTATCATCCAAGAGAGACTGTTCGCGTTAAAAACTTAAGCTAACTGAAACCAAAGAACAGGGAAATTTAGCAGCGAATTGGCTTTTTTTAATGGATTTATGGCTGGTGGTTACTTTACTTCTTAAATGCTTCAAGAAACTCCTCAACATCCTCCCCCCTCTGAATCTCCCTAAGTGGATCATAAAATTTATTTTCTACTAATTAGCCCATCACGATTCGACATTTTTATTACTTTATTACTTGGCTCTGTTTACGATCAGATAAGATTGCACAGCCTGTAAGAGACTAAGAAAAGTGCTTCGAAGTCTGTGGAAAAAAAAAAAGAGCTTGCAATTTTTAACTACGACACATCATGGCGTCTCAAAATACCTCTAAGATTTCATTTCAGATTCTTTTTTCCGCATGTAGAGGGCTTTTTGACTCTTATCAAAGGCTGGAAAGAAAATTGGATCATCTGATTTTAAAATATGAAGTAAAAACTGAGATTGTTGAATGTTTAAATGTTCCTGAAATACAAATGGAAAATGTGAGAAATGGTGTCTGGTCTATCTCAGAGGAAGAAAGGAGGGGGGGGGGAGCTATAAATAAGACTCATTTAAAGAGACAGAGTGCAGGAGGAATGGAAAATCCACCCTTGAGAATTAAAGTTAATTTGGAAAATTTTACAAGCCCAGGACAACATTATTATTTCATCACTGACATTCAGAGTCCAAAGGTGCAAAAATATCTTTGTCTGGATTTGCTTATGAAAACATTTGGTAAATTTATCCAACGCGTGGCAATTGGCTTGAGAAGTTTTTGCTATTGGAGAGACACTGGCTGACAGATGGAAGAACGTAATTTAAAATTAGCTAAATCTGATTACCTTAATGTGTAATAGATATAGCTGAACAATGACTGATATGGATAGTAATATATATAATTTGGAACTGGCTGATAGATTGAAGAATACAATTGAAAACTAGTTAAACCTAATTGCTTTTTCTTGTAACAGATATAGTTGAATAATAATTGATATTGATAGTAATGTATATAATGTGGAGTTGATATGATAACTAACAATTGGATATGAGAAAACATCTTTAGATTATACATAAAGAGTATTAACTACAATAATTATCACTATTAAAAAACTAAATAAAATACATACAATCAAATGTTAATCAATACTGGGAAAATGTTATGATATATAATTAAATATTATGGATGTCCAACTAAAATAGGATATGAGGATTTGATGATAATAGAGGATTTTACAAATAAGTAAATGAATTGTCAGCATGTGTTATGGATTAATTCTTTAGCATAGCTAAGGATGAAGGATGTTTAAATAACCATAGGTAATTTAAACTGGAGGTATAATGATGTTGATATGGTAAATATTCGAGTTAAGATATTTGAATTAATATGAGTTAATGGAAGAGAAGCACCAAAGCATGTTGTAACCAGTTGATATACTTCCTTTTTTTTCATAATAGACACCTGTGTTTTGTTTTGTTTTCCTGCCTTGTCACTTGTCGTTTTTGTCTTTTTTTGTATTATTTTTATTTTTTATTTTTATTTTTATTTTTTATTTGTCCTTTTTTTCTTTTGATTTTTTTCCCCCACCGGTGTGGGCAGGTATTGTTCAAGATTATTACTTTTATTAATATTTCTAAATAATAATTACAGTTAAATGAAAATGGATATATAATAATGCTTGAGTTAATATGAGTTATGTTGGTTGACTGTGGAGGAGATGTACCAAAACTTATCTGTAATTGATTGATACATTTTCTACAGATGTAAAGAAAGATGCTGTACCTGTTTTAAACTAAAATTAAAAAACATTTATTTAAAAAAAAAAAAGAATGTCCTCTTCAAAACCTTGCTGCGTCTTATACGCCAGTGTGTCTTATACTCCGAAAAATACAGTACTTTTTTTCAGTTGTCCAGCTTCAACTACTCCTTCTTCCAAATTCCTTATCAACAGTTAGCATGGAGCATGATTTATTTTTTTACACTTCTCTCCCTAGATCTTTTCTAGGTACACTTGCCATACCTGCAAGTTTAAAAATGAACTGACTAATATCTACACTGATTCAGACAAGTATGAATAACTGGATAGTTCAATTCTCTCTTCTCCTTTCCTTTCCTCTCCTCGTTCCCAGAACTAGCTTGACAACTTTAACTTAAAAGTTTAAGTTTAACTTAAACTTAAGATAAAAGTAATTTAATAACTCATAGTTTGCTCACATTTCACAATTAATGATCCCCCCTCCTAGACAATGACTCTTATCTTTTTAAAGAGGTATTAAATACTAAACATTTTATTGTTGTTAGTTGTGAAGTCATGTCCGACCCCATGGATAACACTCCTCCAGGCCTTCCTGTTCTCTACCATTCCTAAACATTACAGAACATGATATAAGATAGTGACCATAACTAACACCCTTATCATCTCATCATTGGATCAGAAAAAAATCTTTTACATTGCTACTACCCTTGAAGATGACTTGAAGAAAATTACTTTATAGTTGGTACAAAAATAGCTGCCGGTGTTAATAGTGAGAATACTGTTAGTTACTTGGCTCTCTGATCTAATTCATTGGGGCTGCTTATCACCTTAGTTTAGTTTAGCCTCTAATGTTTGATAGTTTTTCATTAGCTTTAGAATCATCTATTTTAAGCAGAATTTGCCTGTTGAAAACATGCTCGGATAAGAAGGCTTGATTATGTTTGCCCTCAAGATAGTACATGAAGAGGAGAGTATGAAAGCAGGCCTTCCAATTGTAACTTACTCCGAAACAGTTTGCTCCCAATTTTCATTTGTTTTTCTCCTTGCTAACATTCAGGAAAAGTATCAAGATTCAAAGCAGACTGTGCCATAAAATTGGAAGCAGCTATTTGGATAATGGTTAGTCTAATGCAACTAATAAAACACTGTTTGTAAATGTTATTTTAATGTTTGGTTTTATTGTTTTTACAAAATTTCAGTTGCCTAGCATTTCTGTGAGATGACATTTGTATTTGGGTAAGCTGCTGAGAATCTTTTGGACTGTGGTGGGATAGATATGAGTTAAATAAATAAATAGATACAAATTGTTGTATTGAAAAAATAATATTAAGTTTTTAGCTTAATTGAATTATAGGAAAGTTGCAATTTAATTTCCACCACCATGGGTGGTAATAATATATTTTCTTTTGTATCACTTGCACTAAAGAGAGAAATGAAAGAGAACAAAAATTCCCATTGCATAGCTGAATACCCTATTATTAATAATGTGTTATGTATCTTTTTCTTTTAGATGTTATATTGAGCCCAGGTTTAGAAAAATTCTATTTTAGTTTTCTATGGATTGATGAAAAAAGATTTCGTCCTATGGACTTGCTCATAAAGATGTTTGGATAATTGGACCCACGAATGGCAACAGGATTAAGGTGGTTCTGTTACTGGAGAGACACAGGCTGATAGATGGAAGAGTATAATTTAAAACTAGCTAAACCTAGTTAAATTCATTTGTAATAGATATAGTTGAATAATAATTGATAATGATAGTAATGTATATAATGTTGAGTTGCTATGATAAATAATAATTGGATATGAGAAGGGAAGGTTAGAAATATCTTTGGACTATATATAAAGGTTATTAATCACAATAATAATTATTATAAAAAATAAATTAAAACTATATACAGTTAAATCTTAACTAATATGGGGAAAATGCTATGATATACAATATAATTAAATAAAGAAAGGAGAATGATAATAAATTATATACATGGAGGATGAAATTTTTGGTATTAAATATTATGGATGTTTAGCTAAAACAGGATATGAGAATTTGATGTTAATGGAGGATTTTATAAACAAGTAAATGAAATGCCAGCATGTGGTTATGGATTAAATCTTTGGTATAGTTAAGGATGAAAGATGTTTAAACAACTGTAGTCAACTAAAAGTGGAGGTATGATGATGTTAATATGGTAAACATTTGAGTTAAGATATTTGAATTAATATGAATTAATGGAAGAGATGCACAAAAACTAGTTGTAACCAGCTGATATACTTTTTATAACATATACTTGTTGTGTTTTTTTCTCTGTTTTGTTTTTTGTTCTTTTTTGTTTTGACTCCCCCCCCCCCCACTGTTGTGGGTATGTGTTGTTTATGTAACAAAAAAATAAAAAAAATTATTTAAAAAAAAAAGAATTTCAGATGAATTTTAATAGCAGATCATTTGACCCTGTAGCTAATACAGGGAGCTCTCAATATATAACCACAAATTCAGCCTAGAATTATGGTAATTAAATTGTTGCTGTTGTTAAGCATGCAATCCCAGCTCTCCCCATTGCAGTTATTATGTGGAACATGGGGTGCCTCAGAGAGTGGGGAAAGCCCTGAGTTGTTGAATGAATGGTAGTAAGTCAAGGACTATCTGTACAGGTAACTAAAACCCTGTCTAGATTATCTGAATATTATTTGGGGTTATTTTTTGCATTGGAGAGTGTCTTTAGTACCTTCTATGATATGCAGCTTTCTGATAATTACTGAAGTTTATTGATTATAGATTATACTGTATCTGAGTGATGTAGAGCCAAGGTGGCACAGTGGTTAGAGTGCAGCACTGCAGGCTACTTCAAATGACTGCAGTTCTGCAGTTTGGCTGTTCAAATCTCACCGGCTCAAGGTTGACTCAGCCTTCCATCCTTCCGAGGTGGGTAAAATGAGGACCCGGATTGTTGGGGGCAATATGCTGACTCTGTAAACCGCTTAGAGAGGGCTGAAAGCCCTATGAAGTGGTATATAAGTCTAACTGCTATTGCTATTGCTATGTAAACACAGACACATTTAGCAGTCGGTCACCACATCTCTGTCATCCAAGCAGTGTCTTGAACCGTCAATATCCCCCCTCTGCTGCCCATTGGCAGCAAATGAATAGGACACAAAAAACTTGTGCCACCTGTGGCCAGATACACTTTGCTATTATGAAAGCCGAATCAAATATAATTCTAAGTTAACATGGCTAGAATTGTGGTAGTTGATTCTACTGATAAGGCTGGCAATGATGTTTCCTCCATGATAAATATGAATCTGTCTTGGGCTTCAAGAGCTGGCCATTACTGAAGATCATAGGGTTTTTCCCCCGCTAGGAATAGCAGCAGGTTTTTTTGAACAGTTATAAATGAGGCAACCATCTTTGAAGACAAAAATCTTATTTAACAATCCCGAGTGTCAGTCTTTTGCTTTGTTTTTTGCAGGCTTGATAACCACTAACTCTTTTCAGGAATTGAAACAGTTCAGTTATCCCATATGGGAGGATATGGGTTGTCTTGCCATACTGGAGAGTAACAGCATCTTGGGCTGGCATTCAGGGACGTGCAGTTCAGGGGAGGAAGGGGAGGCAGGGCCTCACCACTGTCATCATGAAAAGAAAAAAATGTAAAAGGAAAAAGGCTGAGGTAGTTGCTGTCAGAGTCACAGTGGATGACTCTGCTTAGTGCTTAACTGCAGGAGGAGGTGATCTTTATGATCACTTGAGCAGAGTTAAGCAATGGTTAAAAGGTGAAAAATTCCTTATGCAAAGGAGGCACGTGGTTCTCTCGCCTCCTGTAGAGGGCATTTTTAGAGGCTTTTTAGAGTTCTCTGGGAGCAACTAGCTCAGTCTGACCTCAGAGCTCTTGCATTTCTCCTTTTACATTTTTTTTCTTTTCATGATGGCAGGCAAGAGCAGAGTTGAAATCCTCTCTGAAACAACTAGAAAAGGTGCGTGTGTGGGGAGGGGGGAGGAATTCAAAAAGTTTGATTGCATGCAGAGCCATGTTGCCTTTTCAAACACACACACACACACACACACACAGCTGGATAAAAGTATATAAGCCCAGTTTCACAGATTACAAGTTTGAAAAGGCAACGTGGCTCCACCTGCAATCAAAGGCTCGGATCGGAAGGCAGTAGGGGAAGGGGGGTATGGCAGAGGAGCTGCTTTCAAGCCATTGGAATATATAATCCAACTTCTGTGTTTGTGTTTGTTTGAGAGTGAGTGAGTGAGAGAGGGATCCAACTTCTCTGTGTGCGTGTGTCTGTTTGAGAGAGGGGGGGAGGGAGGGAGAGAGGGAGGAAGGAGGGGGAGGGAGAAGAAAAAGAATGAAGGAAAACTTATTTTGCAAGGGGGAAAAATGCTGTCGCTTTAAATCGGAACTGAGCATGCCTGGCTGTGGAATTCTGGGAGTTGAAGTCCACAAATCTAAAAAAATTTGAAACCCCGTGTCAATGCCTCACCAGCTATAAACCTCACCACACATCACTGCTGGCATTGTCTAGTCAAATGTTGTAGCACTATTTGCAATGTCTCCCAATTTGTTAAAGAGTGAGTGAGGGCAAAGCATTCTTAGTTATAAAAATAGTCTTGGTAATTCAAATAGCTTATCCAAATCTGCTTGGATGGCAGCACCCCAAAGTAGAATTTAGTGTTCCAGTTCTGTGTTTTCCCCAAGCTTCTTGTCAGGAAACAATTTCAATTATCTCCATATCCTCAGATGAGGTGGTGGTGCAGATTTATGTAAAACTAGTTTGTTCAGTAGTTTTTGTAGGGTCAGGTTCTTATGATTTTTTTTTTTCATGGAGACTGGAAAAATAAACAAGTGTTGTGGAATAGAAACCATAATCATAAGAAAAATCTATTCTAGTTCAACCAGGCTCTTAATGCAAAGCTTTGTAGGTTTGGCCTCCCTCACACTTCATTACACAGATTATTTCATTGTGAGCCAAGTGCTCTGTGTTGCTACTTGATGCAAGTAATTCTTTTTTATCCTTTTTGAGAATTGCATGTACTGCTATCCATTTGATATGCCCAATTAATTATACAGGATATGTGTGTGAAGTGAATGAGAAGCTGGCCCTCCCACTATGAGAAAACTGATTTACCACAGGACTTGAATTAGGGAAAATGCTGAGAATAAAGTTATTATAAGAGGAAAAACATCTGGATTTCTAAAAGTCTTTTCCTCCATCCGATGTTGGTTATACAGTCTTTTCTTAGTTTGTATTTAAATTTTAGCAGTTAGATGTTTACTTATAGGTGTTGCCTTTAATCCAAACTGCCTGCTAAAGTAATCCCCTCTAAAATGAACTGAAATAAGTGATTTGAGATTATGTAGCTAAAACAATAGTTTAGCCATATATTGCAATGCACACATCTGGTTTGCTTTTTCTGTCTTGAGTTTTTCTCTCATATCCTTTTGCAGCAAAATGAGCCAATTGTTATTTAGATCTTTATTTTCCTTCTTTTTCAATTTTTTTTGACCAAAGTAATTTGTTTTTGCAGCTACTGATTGCCTGTTACTGTGGAAATATTCACACTTTTTACATATTTGTTTTTCTTCATATTTAAGTATCCATTTTACATAGGATAAAAATTTAATGCTTGCCACTGGTTTATATATTAATTTGTTCCATTATCCAAATCTGGACCAGAGGTAATGCTGACATGAAAATGGCAAAATAATAAATTCTTAGGCAGTTATGGAAACCCAAAGTAAGCTTTGATTTACCTATAGTCTGCAGGAAATGAAGCATTACTGTGAATGTGGCACATCAAAATCCTTAATAAGAATAATATTATTTAGCTTTACCTTCTGCTTTGATTTAAAATATTTTCACATCTATTTTTCCCCCATGTGTTTTCAAGTGCTTTGTTGTCCCACGCCCTTGTCCTTTCCTGAAATATTTTCATTCCATCGTTTCTGGGTTGCTTTTCATTTACGTTTTTTATTATTAACTTCTAATTAGCAAAGGGTAAAGGTTTCTCCCAGAAAATATTACCAAAAGATATCTACATGAAAGTGGAGGCCACACATAGAAACTATACCTGGGCTAAGGTATGGGGATACATATCTTCATTACAATATATATTTAAATAGGGCACAAAAACACCCCTTTATCTTAAATGCAGAAAACTTTGACCTATGCCTTTGTGTCTTCATAATAGGAAATATGCATACTCAGCATTGCATTATGCTTATTTCAAGTCCAAAGTTCAAAGCTTTTAACTTGCCATTTTATTCTTAACAAAGGTGAACCACTAGTTTAAAAAATCCCAATTCAGCTCTGTTTAATATTCATTACAGTAGTAGAATTAATGTGCATGTTTCAGAGAAAGAGGCTAGGAGAAGACTGGAAGATATCCTCAGAATATTGATCAAACATCATGTAATCTTCAGCCACTTAGTTTATGAAGGACCTTTCATTTCTTTTATTTCTTATCTAATGAAACTATTGCTCCATTTGCTGGAGAAATCTATTAGATTCAGGAGGAATCAGTGAGGCTCTAGAAAATTGTTAGGACCATTAAATCCTGAAAGGAGCTATTGTGTCAGGGTAGATCATCTACAGCAGTGATGGCTAACCTTTTTGTTGTTGTGTGCTGATGCAATGCGCTCACAAACCCTTGCACACCCTGCCTGGAAGGCCTCCTGCACCAACCTGGAAGCCCAAACAGGGTATGGGGACGCTGGCCAGCCCCCCAAATGCAATGCAAGCATCCCCCACATGTGTCCTGCCCCCCGTGCATGCATGACAGAGATCTGAAGACCAGCTGGTCAGAGGGAGGCATGTGCACATGCACGGTGAAGCTGGGCTGCAGCAACGGCTGGCATGCCCACAGAAAGGGCTCTGCCTGCCACCTGTGGCACATATGCCATAGGCTCGCTGTCACGGACCTACAGTATACAAATTGATGAAGTGTTTAATCATACTCCATTTAAACTCATTTGGAATGCATCTAAGAAGATCCATGGTTTTCCATGGTGCTCAGTGAACTATTCAGAAGGTGGAGGAACATCTGTCCCAGCAAGGAGAACAAACAGGAGCATAGAAATATACAGTCACAAACCAAAGGCATATTTTTATTTATGGACCATATGGCAAATATCATTAAGGGAAACAATTAGGCCATCTCTAATATATTTCAAAGAGAAAATGAACCAAGAAAACAGTTGGGCCACCAGGCAACAAAGAAGTGAAAGAAGTCATTTTCATATATGGCTAATGATTTGTAATTAGTCCAATAGTTATTATGGGCATAAACAGGTTTTTGTATACTATTACATCAATAGCCAAAGCAACCTTCAGGAGAATCTCTATAAATTGCTGAATAGTCAACCAAATAAAAAACAAAGTTCAATTCAATTCAAATAAATTGAAAAGAATGGACAAATGGATCAAAGAACCCTAACTTTATACATACACTATCTGAAACTAACAGAGGAAAATATAATGGAGTATCAGTAGATAGTTCAATGAAGATATAGATTTTGTTTGCATGCTAGAGTTCATAAATAAATGAAATACAGTTTTGACATACTTATGCCTTTATACAATGTATTATAGGTTTGCATCTATAATAATATGTACACATCCGGGTACCATATTTAGTGAAAGGTTCAATAGAATTGGAAAAGACACAGAAAAAAGCATTCAAAATGATCAGCAAGTCAAACTCTTTTCCATACCAGAAAAGGATAGTGTTTGATTCTTTAGCTTGGGAGAAAATAACTGAGGATAGTTATGATGAAGTACCTTACATCACGCATATCATGAAGAAGGTGGACAGTGAGTTTTTCTTCTTTCAAAACATTGAAATCAGAGGTCATCCTAGAAAGCTGATTGGAAACAGATTTAAAAACAAGTTACTTCTTTACAGAGCAGTCAAATAATTACTCATGGAATTTATTACCATGCAACATGGATATAATAACTAACATGGGTGAATGTACAAAATCACAATGTTATGCCCTGGTTGGGAGGAAAATGTGCAACTCCATCTCTTGTTTCTAAGTACGCTAAAGCATCTTCTTGGACTCTGTGAGAAACAAAGAATTGAGAATTGAACTAAGACTTGCCCTGACGTGATCCAATAAAACTATTCCAGTGTTCTTATGCTCTTCCACACTGGTGATAGATCAGCAATGTATCTGAAAATTGAATTCTGACTTACAAAGAACAGCAACAATTGTATGTTACAAGTTCTCTTTGATTACACACTGCCTTCCAATCTGCCATTTAAATGATTACTTTGCTTTATTCTAGGTTCAACTCCCATCTAAACCTCCTTATGATTGCGTAAAGATCTTCCACCATGAATTTCCTACTGTGTTTTTGCAGGGCTCAAATTCTGATTATTAGTATTAGTGAAGTAGCTTCCACAAACATACCAAACAAAAACATCAAATAATAGATAAATCAGATATCAGCATTTGAATATTTCCTCAATTTATAAGTACATAAAAAACAAAATGGTATGTGTTGGCAGCATATTTTGGCTCTTTCCATAAATGTTCTTCTGACATGGTAACAAGTCAGCCAACTTAGGAATTTTATTTATTTTACTTAGCAAATGGCAGTATTACATTGACCAGGAGACTACAATGCTAATGCAGAGTAATAGTTTGGCTGCCTATTTACTAGCTCTCTTTAGTACACGCTTGCATGCTTCCCAAGGTGTGCCATAGGAAGGCAAACTAGTTCCTCACCAGAAAGAAAGACAAGAGGTTTTTCTGCAGCATCTTCTGAGGGACTCTTCCTCCACCAAAGCTTCCTCATGGAAATTGCAATTGGAAAAGTTCAGTGCTGACAGGATTCTAAGTGTCCACACAAAGTGCTGACTCATCTCCACACCAAAGTGGTACCTATTTATCTACTCTCATAGAACATATTTTTGAACTGCTAGGTGGGCAGAAGCCAAGGCACATGACAGGAGCTTACCTCATCTCTTGAACTGCTGGAGCAAATACCATCTCCAGTGTTTTTAACCCACTAGCCATTTGTCATGGCCCCCTCGGAGCCTGAATCCATGGAGGAGGATGAATCAGAGCTGGGGCTGATGGAAGTCAAGGGAGTGGCTTCATTGACTTTGGAGGATTGCAGAGAGGAGCTGGATGAGGCTCTAATCTAACCCTAATCCTCAGGCTTGGGGTGGCTCATAAGCAGGGAAGAACAGGGGCAGGATGACTGAGAGTGAGATGAAGAGAGGGCAGGTAGTGGAGATGAGGAGCAACAGAGCTCAGGTGATGATCAAGGACTGCCCCCTCTTGATCCCTGAGCACGGAGAGTGGAGAGGAGGTGGGAACAGCGCAGGCCGACATGATGGCTTGGAAGGAGAGTACCCCACCCCTCTTCACAAGGCACAGGTGAGGACTGAGACTTAAGGAGATGTGGGGAGGATTGATTTTCTGGAACAAGTGCTGAATTTGTGGAGTTTTGTGTGCCATTGCTGATATCTGGAGTTTATGGACTCAATGCCTTGTTCCTTTGCTTCATGGACCCATTGTCTTGTTCCCTTGCCTCAATGGACTTCTTGCCTTGAAGCCATTGTGCAAACAGCATTTTGCTACACCACTCGCAGCTAGACGCTGCTGGAGTGCTGTGTGTTCGTGTGTTTTGCTCCAGGACTTGCCATAAATGTGGGAGCGTTTGGGGGAAGGTTGAAGCAATAAGGGGGAGTTTGAAACAATTGTGTTACTTCCGTGCCTTGCCCCCAGGTCATCACACCACCAAATCTCTAATTTAGGAATGATGATTTCCCAAAATTGGCTAGAAGAAAAATTTATTTTTGTTTATCTAAACTGTAAAATTGGTTATTTTATTCCTCTACCATACAGGTCTTTCTGCTGGAAATGGTTACATGCAAACTATTTTGTTGATATGTTTAATATTAATGATTGCCTGGAAGGCTGGCAGTTTCAGACCCAAATGCTATGTGACAGGGTGAGCTCTCTGCCTCAGCTCCTCCCAGCTTAGCAATCTGAAAGTATGGAAATGCAAGTAAATAAATAGGTACCACTTCAGTAGGGAGATAACAGTATTCCTTGTGACTCAGCTGGCTACATGACTATAGAAGAATCTTTGGAAAATGCTGATTCGCTCAGCTAAATGGTAATGGGCACCACCCCCTAGAGTTGGACACGACTGGAAAGGGGAAACCTTTACCTTTATGTTTAATATTGTTTCTTTAAAAAATCTTGATTAGGTGTTCTGAGATATCAGTGTTATTTGGTGGCTGTATCAATTGTGAGTAAATCAAACCAATAAATTAGGAACTGGGTGGTAGACTGCTATGAAACAAATAATAGTCATCAAGAAATAGTAATGTATTTAGATATATTACAACACACAGTTTTAAGATGGTAATTAATGGGAAGGAGAAATAGAACTCTTTGGATTTCCTCCCTCCCCCTCTTCCTCCTTTCATTAAAATGTCAAAAGTTGTTCTGATCTCTCAGAACAGCCTAATGCTAGGAAAAACACTCTCTTCTTCTAGTTTCAAAGATAGCAATAGCACTTAGACTTATATATTACTTGACAGTGCTTTACAGCCCTCTCTAAGCAGTTTGCAGAATCATCATATATCCCCGCCCCAAGATTTTACTGACCTTGGAAGAATGGAAGACTGAGTCAACCTTGAGCCATTGAGGATTGAACCCCTGGCAGTCAGCAGAATTAGCCTACAATATAGCATTCTAACCACCACAGCTATGGACAAAGCCTAAAGAAGGCATATTTTATTTGGTGCCTATCAAGCATCAAGAAAGATGACTATTGATTTACCTAAATATGTAGGAAATTTAAGTTATTAGAGCTTCCACTCAATTACAGTAGGATTTATTTCCCATAGGGAATCACTTACTTTTTGTGATTTGCTCATCTTTAGTTAAGGCATCTTTTCTGCCGAAGATGTGTACAAACTTTCTAATGCCACTTTCTCACATTCAGTATCAGAACCACAAAGATGCCCTTTCCAAAGCAGCACGACAATTTATATATTGCTCTTGCAAAACAGAAAGATGCTATGTCATAATCCACATGATGAAACAGAAGGAAATACAGTGGGGTGCGCTTTAACATATTAAACTACAATATGTGCATAGAATCTAAAATACTAGAAATTAGAACATGAAAGTAACATGTGAAGAAAAAGGATAGAAATTACAGCATCATAATGTGTAATGGGATGAAAGAGTAACCTTGAGGAACTGAAAGAAGAAGCACAACCAAGTCAATAAGTCTGTGGCAGAAATGTAATTTGAGAAAGTGTCTCAGGCTGGACATTCCCTAGTTCTCTTTCAGATTTGCAACTTTATAATAAAACCAGTATTAGCATTCGTAACTTTGGTTTCCTAGTCTTATCTGTTTTGAATGGCTGGCATCATGATACAGTCATGTTTGCAGTGACTAGTGAAATATGAATGCCATTGTGTCAAACAGTTCCCTACCTTTTTGTTTCTTTTTTCACTGAACATGACTGGATTGGTAGCATTTAGCCAAAGCATATGCTGACATTTTCTGAGAATATTGTTGAATATTTTCCGAGAATAGAATGAACTAAGCAATAACTTATTATTCCAGTTATTTATTCTCCGTTTTAATGACCCTTTCCTCTTCTGCCCACACTAACAATAACTGTAATCTATGTAAAGATTAGGGGGTGGAAGAATGAAGCTTAAATAATACACACTTTTTATGAACTGTAGAACAAGCACGGAGAAAATAGGAGTACAGAAATGTTGTGTGGATTTGCTGCAAAAACTTCAAAGGGAAGCCTCTCCTCCTTCATTATTTCCCTTCCTATTGGCCTCATTTTGCTGGCTTATGATTCTAAAATGCGCCAGGAGACAACCCCAGTGCAAACTTGATATTAAAAACTAACAGCCTAATGCTAGGAAAAACACTCTCTTCTTCTAGTTTCAAAGAAAGATTTTTTCCATAAGTGCAGCCATGCTTTTCTAATAAAAAATCATTAAACAATGGTTATGAGGGATGAAACATGGAGAAAGGCATATAATCAAGTGAAACCTTTGAAGTTTTTTTCCCTCTTAAAAATGAAGGCAAACAATTGGCTGTTAGTATTGCATGCTTCCTTTATGAAAAGGGAGACCAGAACATTCATTCATATTTAGGAAGAGAAAAAAAGCGAGATACCTTCCTGAATGTTCCTTGTTCCTTCCTTGTTTTTCTTATTCAGCACAAAGGGGTACCGAGTGCCTTTTATGTCCCTTAGCTTACATTGTTGAGAGTATAAACGGAACTAGCCAAAACTGCCTAATTCATTTATATAAAGTAAAAACAAATGTAGAAGCCCTTCACTCTTTTTATTGTTAACATCCCATTGGAAAGCAAGAGAATAAATATTTGAAAAGTTTAAAGTGATTGACTTAAGCTTCATAATAATGCTGGGTTTCGAGGAACTGAAAGAGTACAAGTTGTTGGGAGATCAAAGATTGGATAGGGTTTTATAGAAGATCTGGTCAAAATTCTCCTGGGAGGGAGAGAACTTCAGAACTTGACTTTTTAAAGTATCTCACTAATTGCTTGACATCTCTGTAGCAAAAAAGTAAGAAGGATAGAATTGAAACAGTTCCACTGTTTCCTTCTGAAAAAGATGGGTCAGAATTGAAATCCAAGCAATATTGGGAAACAGACTGGTTTACAGTAAAAAAAAAAATTGGCTTCAACCAACATCTCCGGTCCCTTTAACCTCCAAATTCTGAATTAATTGAATAGGGAATACTTCTCCAAATCACTAACAGCTTTCCTGTGTTCATGATAAAGACTTGTGCTTGTCACCATGCTTTAAACTGTCTATCTATTGAGAAGCACCAGAAAATTGTCTTTACAGATTTTCCAACCATCGTTATTCCTTTTATCTGAAAATAAGACAGAGAGAGAATCAAAGCAAGAGAATGTATGGTTTGGCCACAGGGATGATTGCATGTGCTTTCAATTAAGAAAGAAAGAAAGAAAGAAAGAAAGAAAGAAAGAGAATAATAACTATTGTAAAAGAAGTTATCATACAATAAACAATGCCAATTAACTACTGAGACATACATGTTTTGGAGAAGATGCTTCTTATACAAAATTATGTTAAATTAACGAAGGGAAGAATTAACAGGAGGTGAGAAACAGGATGTAGATTTATTTCATAGATGTAGACATTAAAAGTTTCACTTGTTTAGCTTCCAGTTCTAAAAACTTTAGAGTCATCATTAACTGTATAATGATGTTTTATGTTACCTAATCAATTAAAATAAAGAACAAACCTCATCTTCTTTCTCCTTGTTGGCAATATAATTCATTCTTTGATTAAAATGAAAATCCTACAGAGTTGCTCTTCTGTTAGTTATGTATATTCATTCTGTCCCCCTTTATGTGTGAAAATGTAATACTGCATGCAGAAAATATCTATCTCAGCTGTTTTTACCAGTGGTTTGTATATATTTTATTTTTACACTGAAGTTCTAGAGGTATGACAGACTCTCTTCTACTGCTTCCTTTGCCTGCCTTTATGGCAGAAAATAGAGGGACAGAGGTAAACTAGGAAAGAATGAGAAGGGGAGGGAATTATTGAAAATCAATATCATAATAATGGCACAGAGCTTTGTGCTCCACATAGCAGTCAATTATAAGCAATTTCCTAAAGTTGTCAACTGGTGGCAAAACAAATTGTGTTAATAGTGAAGAGTTCATAAAGACCAATTTGTCTTTTCACTGCTATACTTCACTAAAGAGAGTTCTAACTGCAAACATCTAATGGAATCATCATTCAGCTGATGACAAAATCCCAACCATTACCTTCACTGCTGGCTGCACCCAAACAACTGAGAATGAATACATATGGATGCAGTTCTCTTGCTGAAAATTATTAGATTTTTGCATGAACTTGTACATGCACAGGAGTTCAGCAACATGAAACAGTTGCCTTATTGTATGTTTTTTTAATCACATGAAAACTATTTCTGTTTGTGCTAACCTTCAGGCGGAAGATGATAGATGGAACCACAATATTGTAGTAGCATCAAGGGACACTGGATAAGAGATACAAGACAGCCTCTTGTCTGTCTAATATTAAAACTTTGTGGTTACCTATCAGATTTTTAATATGGGCATTTAAAGGAAGACTTTTCTCTTCTTAAGACAGACTGTCTTTAAAATATACCACATCAATTACAACTGTCTTCACTTACCTAGTGCCCCATGGTGTAGTCAATCCAGCTCCATTAATTCCCAGCCAGCATGGCTGACATACTCAAAGGACACCACCTTTACACCAGAGAATGCTGGTTTGTCCTGGTTTATCCGAACCGGTAGTGGAATTCAGATCTGGGTCGTAGAACCGGCAGTGACCTAGCCTGACACCACCCTGAAACAGTACTCCAGTGTCTTCTGTCATTGCAGGTATGGTTCTGCGCATACACAGAACAATTTTTAGTCAAATGTGCATGCGCAAGTAACACACAGCCATCATGCGTGCACGCAGTGAACCGGTACTAACTGGTTCAGGAACCCATCCCTGCTTTGCACCCTTTAAAATTCACTTTATCAGAAGTTGCTACATATTCTGATCTTTGAAATGTGTAGTAAACATTGTGATATTCCAAGAACATATTAACTTGGTGAACCTCGTGTACTATTGATGGTTACCAGAACACAAAGTATATATTCTAGAATCAACTTAGTTCTCAATATATCTTCTTTTCTCTTGGGAAGGGAGAAACAGAAAACTGAGAAAAGTGCCTAAGACAATCAAAGGGCTCAGAGTCTGTAGAGATTGTCAGTCATTCAGGTCATGGTTGTCCCAAAGGTGCTTTTTCTGGAGGCAACTGGACTTCTTGTTTTTTTTGAAGATGTTTTGCTTCTCATCCAAGAAGCTTCTTCAGCTCTGAGAGAGAAAAAATGCAGATTATACAGGAACCAGGAGCACTACTCAGGTGACCCTGAGGACACAGAAAAACCTCCAAGTGCTTCTAAAACATGGGTGTCAAACTAGCATTGTCATGTTGCCATCATATGACATTTTGTGACCTTTTTCCCCATTCCTGGAGCTGAGGTGGACGTGGCCTGCACACGGCCAGACACATCTGGCCTGCGAGTCATCAGTTTGACACCTCTGATTTAAAAGGATGCAAATGACCAGCTGTCTGCAAGGAATATAAATCCCTCAATTCCCCACTATCATAGCAGAGCTGAAGAAGCTTCTTGGATGAGAAGCAAAATGTCTTCAAAGAAAAAACAAGAAGTCCAGTTGCCTCCAAAAAAAGCACCTTTGGGACAAAGGGCTCAGAGCATTTTATTTTCCAGCATTTTCTTTAAAACAAAATAAAAAGGCAGATCAGGTATAAAGGAAAGAATGAGGTTTTTTGAGGGATAGGGGGGTGGCCAGTCTTAACATTGAACATGAAACATACTCTCCTGTTAACTACAAAAAGAGCTGGGGGGGGGGAGAAATGGGACAGAGGAAAGCATGACTTGATATTTCAATGGTGCAGGATTGATTTTAATTGGAATGAGGTCTCTTTTAGGCAGCAAAATCCCTTGGGCCAACCTTGATGATGGTGACTAGAAAAAAATAAAAATGTACTGTATGTCCTACATTTCTGAATAGTCTCAAGTAAAAATATATGTTCCTTTAAGCAATGTCTATTTATCAAACCAATTAACAGAAGAAAAATTCAACAGTATGAATAATATAATCTTAGCGTGAATTAGCATGTCAATAATGAAAAGAATTACCAAAAACAAGGAAAAAATGAAAGAAAAAAACTTTAAAGCTTTATAAAGACAACAACGCCACAACAACTCCATAAAGTATGAGCACATTGCTTGAAATTTTCCTTGTCCTTTGATGAATAACAAAAACTAATTTAAATGTTGATAAATCACATATTGGAAATCCTGTTTTACACATTTGGTGAACATTTCCTGTTTCAGTGTTGTATAATTCTTTTACTTAGCTCTCTTACTTTCTCATCGTTTTTAAAGACTTGATGTTAACTTCAGCAAAGTATTTGATGGATTATTCCATAACATGCTGATTATAAATTATTTAAGTGTGGGGTGGATGGAGTGATAATTAAGTGAATACATAGTCAGCTCAAAATCCTATTCAAATATTCAGCATTTATTTATGGTTTGTCATCAAGTTGGTTTCAAACGGGCTATTGCAAAGATCAGTTCTGGGTATACATCTGGCTTTATGCCCAAGCAGGACTCAGTCTCCAGCTTTCTAATCTAATGCCTTAACCATTACACCAAAATGGCTTTTGCTAGGATGATACAAGGGAGGAAAAAAAACCCCTGCTTTTTTCCCTGCATTTATTACATCTGCAAACTCGTGGCCCACTGTTTTGGTTTTTGAGTGGTTTGAGTCTTACATTTCACTCCTGCCTTGCTATTACCAAACTTTCAGAAATTTGTTATAATGATTTAAATTGATCTAAACCATATTCAATTTGGATGTCACCTTCAATTTAGACTCAATTTAGAATCAGCGAGTCAAGAAACTTATAAAGATAGACTTATTACATTTCAATTTGAAATACCCGCACATGCAGAAAAGATGATTGAAAAGCTATTTGTCTTCTGGATTCCTGCCCAACCTGGTTTGAGATATTTAACCTTAATTAAATAAATCTTTAGGAAGAACAAAATCCTTTCTTGTTTGAAAGAGGCAATTATTAAGAGGCCTACAATGAATACCTCAGACAAACAATTCTAGCTTCTATTCCCCACATGTTTGGTTAAGGTGACTGAGGCAGAGGACAACTGCAAGCAATCCTGGAAGAAGTGGATAATCTTGACCTTTTTCATTCTGGCTTCATATCAGGCTACAGGGTTGGCCTGTCTGATGGATGATTTTGGGGGATCAACACACCAGTATAGATGGAGTGTGATTCTATTGGTTTTGCATGACTGCAGCTCGCAATATCTTCAAATAATGTGTTTGAGAATTGCTTGAAAGATTCAGGATGAGGGGCATAGCTTTGCAGTGTTCTATTCCTACCATTCAGACATTTCAGATAGCATTACTTGGAGCCAGTTGGTCTTTGAAAAAGGAGCAATTGTATGGGATCCCTCAGGGCTCCATTCTGTCTCTAATGCTGTTTAATACTGTATCTATGTGAAATACTGGGGAAAATCATCAAGATATTTGGAGCAGAGTACTACCAGTACTCTGGTGGCTCTAAAATGTATTTTTTGTGACACAGCAGATGGTGTGGCTCACCTAAATGTTGGCTTGCAGACAATAATGGTCTGAATGAGAAACATGAATTGAAACTGAATTTAAACAAGATGGATAATTCCAGAGAAATGGTCTATCTTCTTGTTCTGAATGGGATTAAACTATCCCAGAAGGGACAGTTTCTCACTCTTTCACAGAATGAGGGAACAGCCAGGAACAACATTTATCAGCTTTGATTGATACACCATCTGTATCTCTTCTTGAGAAAAAATGACCTTAAATTTTTGTTTATGTGCTGTTAACCTTCAGACTTGACTATAATAATGTACTGTTTGTGGGGCTGCCTTTGTAAGTGGTACAGCAGTGGTGGGTTCCAGATCCCATTGCAACCCGTACGGTGTAACGTGGCTGGGCGTCCACCACATTACTGCCTGCAACGCTCCAGCTGCTCGGCGGAGCATTGCACAGGCGCTGTACGCTCTGTGCGCAGGCACGTAATTCCTGATCGGCTCAAATACAGGTAAAGAGGGCGGTGGGCTCTCAGGAGCACTGTACTGGAATGGTACCTGGTGATCCCAGCAGGCACCGATATGCCTGTACTGGGGCATATCGGTGGTATCCCACCACTGAGGTACAGAGACTTCACTTGGTACCAAATTTGACAGCCAGGTTTAAGGGCTACTTAAAGGGACCATATCATACCTATGCCATGGCTGCCACTGTTTCTGGATGAAATCTGAAATACCTTTACAGTCTCATATAGCTTTTTTGTGTATCTGTATGTCTTTGAGTCAGTTGTGAAACAAATTCATGTATTTTTCCTAGCAACATTTTTGGAAGTGATTGCTTAGGGAGGTGGTGGACTAGCCCCAAGTTATTCAGTTGACTCCTATGCCTAAAGTAGGATTACATTTCAAAATCGATACACTACTGGTCCTTTTGGTTAAACAGTGTCATCTAGGAGAACTTCGGAAGTATGCCTTCCCTGTTGTGACATTCTGGAATATCATACTCTGAGAGATCCATATGACTCCCACCCTGATGACATTCAGAAGGTGCTTGAAGACCTGGTGATTATCAGAGGCCTTGAGACAGAGTGGTCATTGACTTCCTGTAGTTTGTTTTGGGCTGTGTATGAGTTAAATTTTTGAATAGGATACAATAGACTATTTAACTGTGATTAATTACATAATTAATGAATCATGTATCAATACATTCATGCTGGAATATTGTTGCTAGTGCACAATATCAGTCATTCCATGATGCCATGATATAGGTCACATAGCCACCATTCCCAAGCTGTGTACCATGGGATGCTTTATTAATACATGAACTATTCTATCTAACCTCCAAGGAATTGTAGCACATGATTTGACAACTGCTAGGGATTCTATGAAAAAATTACTAAGGATGCTATGAACTGCTACCAACCCACCCCAACCCCACCCCACACACAAATGATCAAAGTCAGACCCATAAATAAATTTACATTTATTATATAAATTTTGAAAAAAAATGTACATTGATAATTCAATTGATTGCTATTTTCTTATAAACATTTCCTTACTCACTTGACACATGGGTTTTGAACATTCCTAAGTAAACAACGTTTCTCAGGAAAAAATAATAATAAAACATTTTGTGATTGGTCTATCAATAACATATCTGGCAATCTAACCCAAAACAATTTTTATGTGTGAAAGTAAGGAGAGTATGTTCTTATTGCATAATATTAGCAAGATGCCAAAGGCTACTAAATTAAATCCAGGCATTCATCTTACAAAGTACTATGAAAGAGAAAATATAATTTGAGTTGTAGATAGTTGTAATTTAAAAAGATACCAAAAGTGTGAACTTATACTTTTCTATTACCATATTATATGATTCAGTTACTTAATATAGAGTTAAAACCTATTATGTATTTGGTCTGGAGAACATACAGAATATTAGATCATATAAATTCAACAGCTGTTGGTCACCCAGTCTAGCAATAATATTAAGAATGACTTTCATCTGATATTTGCTTTTAAACAATCTGCTCAGAAAATCAATCAATTAAAATAACATTTGCATTTTTAGATTTCATTTACATCAAAATCTACACACACACACACACACACACACACACACACACACACACACACACACAGAGAGCTCCCTTAGTGACCTTATCAAGTTCAGATTCTCTCCCACCCTCAAAAGCTACTTAGACTCGATTTCAAAGTTAGAGTCTCTGCAGTGCCCCTATAGTTACTTATTTTTACGACCGATCACAGGGACTCTGCAGCACTCCTCTACCTGTCTCCCTACCCATTCAGGCCTTTGGCCTGCTGCCACCTGGTCACTCAGCCTAAAGCCAAACAGCAGAAACTGCCAGCATGTGTGGACGGGGCTGTTACAACCTGTAGGCTGAGACTTGCTTTCCACATAGCCACCCAGAGACTTGTAGGACCCGTCCTACTTCTCAGCCAGATCCAGGGCCCAGCAGCACTCAATGTGACTTTTTTTGTTTTTTGGTAACACTGATGTAATGCAAGGCTCAGAGGCCGTCTCATGCAAATCATATGTTATTCTGAAAGCAGGTATTAAGAGCCATGGTGGCGATGTGGTTACAATACAGTATTGCAGGCTAACTCTGCTGACTGCCAGCTGTTCGATCCTGACTGCCTCAAGGTTGAATCAGTCTTCCTTCCAAGGTTGGAAAAATGAGAACTGAAATTGTTGGGGGCAATATGCTGACTCTGTAAACTGCCTAGAGAGGGCGATAAAGCATTGTGGAGTGTATATAAGTACTATTGCTATTGTTATAGCCTGCAGGGGTCTTCATTTGTTTGTGAAGTTTGTGGAAGGAAAAAAAAAGAGGGAAGTAAAGCAGTACACATTGTAACTTTTTTTTAGTCAAGAATGTACTGTACATACAGTATAAAACACACAAAGGTACAAAGATTTAAAATAGTTATGCATCCTGGATGCAAGTAAGCATAATAGCAAACCATGAGAAAAAGTTCAGACCAAGTAAGCTAAAATAGTTTTCAGCCTACAAATGATTATGAAATAATTTCTCAGTGGTGTTTGATGATTTCAGAACAAAGACTACTGGTGAGCTGATAAAATATTGACAATTCTTTCCTTGAGCAATATTTCTTGTTCTCTTGAACACCTATCTCTCTTGGTATAATCTGGTAAAAATATAATCTGAGGTTTATTTTCCTCTTCATTAGTTACTTGAGAAGGTCACAACTCACTAAAATGGTTTTCCTCATGGAAAACCTAAGGAATCTTACAGTGAATGGCTGAGATTTATTATAGAGCCGAGGTGGCACAGTGGTTAAATGCAGCACTGCAGGCTACTTCAGCTGACTGCAGTTCTGCAGTTCGGCTGTTCAAATCTCACCAGCTCAGGGTTGACTCAGCCTTCCATCCTTCCGAGGTGGGTAAAATGAGGACCCGGATTGTTGGGGGCAATATGCTGACTCTGTAAACCGCTTAGAGAGAGTTGAAAGCCCTATGAAGCGGTATATAAGTCTAACTGCTATTGCTATTGCTATCTCTATGAAAAGGAAAGAAAGTGGCATAATTAATATCTGATAATTTTCAGATATCTTAATACTTCTTATCTTAAAGCATCCATAAGTTGCATTATTTGACCCTCTTTGGCTTTTTCTAGAATTTTAATTCTATGTAACTTGACCCTGGGAAAATGGAATTTTGGGGAAGTTATTTGTTCCTGAAAAGAAACTTTGAGTGCCTTAGTATATCAAATATTTACGTGTCCACCAACTTCCCACAATGTTTCAACTGGGTTATTCAATATAGCCATTGGAATACATACAGCAGACTTCCATGTGAGAGAATGTTCTAAGGCTTTAATTCCAGAGGAATCTAAAGAAAATTTAGGAATTTTTTGGATCCAGTTTGATTGGGATTCAGATTTGGGTATGGGATGAAAATAGCATTGATATCCTGGTGCATGACTCATGTCAGGACCTGGATTGTAAAGGACACAGGGCAGGGATGTCAAACTGGCAACCCATGGGGTGGATGTGTCACACACAGGCCATGCCCACCCCAGCCCTGAGAAGGAAAAAAAGTTGCAAAACATTATGTGACAACAATGTGACACCGCAAATTTGACACTCGAGGCATAGGGAATAGCCTTGAAGGACAAGACATAGAACTGCTACCAAGGCACGATGGGACAAGAATGGCTAAAGTCCATTCCAAAAAAACTCATCCCAGAAAATATGTCAACTCATCCACTTTCTTGTTCATACAAAGATAAAGTAAAGGAGGAAGGGGTCACATTCAGGCTTGCAAGTTTCTATGGTTGTTGCAATAGAAGTAGTTTTAGACATACAATGTGGTGTTGGTTTCTACGTCTGGTCTATCAACTAAGAGTGTCTCTTCCTGATCTTATTAGATTTCTTGGTGTCATTTAACATAGTTGAGTGATAAGTTTTTGGATTACCTGCGAGCACAGGAGACTGGATTTAGTGTTTGTAGTATTTCAGTATGGGACTTGAACAACTTTTGGAGAATGAGAGAACCAATCCAGAATTTGATCATCTCCCCATTGCTGGTTTTTATAAAGTAGCATCTTGGTATACTGATTATACTCAGTTGAACATCACTACTTCAGAAATACCAGGTATGCTACAGAAACCTGTGAGAGATAATAACAAGGTCAAGTAATATCTAAGGATAGAATTGCTGCTGTTTTCAGATTTAGCTTCACTCTGGTTCCAGTCTTGATTTTGGACAGCACTGTATTCCGCCTAAAGGAGCAAGAATATAATTTGAGGGATCTTGTGGACACCTAGCTCCTGCTAGAATAGCATGTGCAATTCAATAGTAAGTCAATGTGCAAGTCAATAGCATGACTGTGCAAGTCAATAGCAAGACTGAGAAACCTTGGCTCAGTTTTGTCTGATATGCCAGTTGCATTTTTAATCTGGGACAATCTGACAACAATAATGTATGAATTTATGAATTTGTTTGTAGGCTGCTAAAATACTCTAGATGAGGCTGTTCAACTCATCAACTTTAATAGGTCCAAAAAGTAGCAGACTAGTTGCTTTATGCCAGAGTAGGATATCTGATCCATCAGACAAAGAGAAATACTGAGAAAAGAAATAACGTTGGGTCAAAAGCACCAACTTTTGTTCTGCACACTCTAACATCCAGTTTCTCAAACCAGGCCATATATTTTAATTTGAGAGTGATGAGGTGGGTGGATCATGATTGCAAAGCTAACTTTTTCCAGTAAGATACACAAATGATTCTTTCCATAGGAGAAGTCTTCTGTAGTGGACTGTATAATCCAACAAAGATCTGATGTATTTAATTACAATTTCAAAAATAAATATCCTAAGACTGTAATACTTTACAATGTGCAGCAAAATTCCTGTGTTTTGTCATGAGATATCTCTTGGCATGGGAAATGTGAACATGAGAACTAACAGATTCTTATGGAACCTTAAAGAGTTAATTTATTTTGAATAAGATCAGTTAGACTGTAATGTACAGTATTATTCTTATTTGGCAGGTAGAAGTAGACATGAGTCACAATCTGCAACCTTTTAAAGTACTATATACTTTATATACCATTGTATGATTTCATATAATTTCCCAGGTGCCTCTGGGCCTTTAAAAAAATCCATAAATTATTCCAAGATTTTAGAGCTCCCTCTTCTGAGATCTTATCCATAATTACTGAAACCTTGCAATCTAATCTTGATGCAACCCTAGATGAATCTGGCCACTGTTACTTTGTAAAGAATGATTTGGACTGGAGAAAGTATCTTGAAGTGTCAAAAACACCTTAGCACTTAAGTTAGAAACTCCTGTATGTGACACAATGATAAAAGTGAAGCCCAGTGACTATGAAATGCCAACTGTTAAGTTACAATTCATTAGGCAACAAAGCAACAATTTGCAGCAGCTGCAACTGTTGATCACACAGTGGTTCTGGCATTTCTCATTAATTAACTTCTGTTGTGGGTCAGAAAACCATTATCCCTATTTCAGCATGAATGGATAGAATCAAACTCTTCAACAATTTCTAATTCAGTAGTTTCATGCTAGAGTCTGCTTTTGACATCTGCCAAGGAACCCCTAAATATCCTCAGGGACTTCCTGGACAATGCAGAGAATACAGGATCATTTTCAGAGGCTATGCACAGTTTACAAATGGCAGAGACCAGACCTTTGGGCCTTATCATGATCTAATTAGCTTCAGCACTACAATACACTCAACACATTTTAGTGTGGCCACACACTGTGAAAAAAGATCAATATATTCCAAATTAAGTTACTGATATTCTCATTGAGGAGCCCCTAATAAGAAATTTAAAGTCACTGTTCTTGTTTATTTTTTGTGGCAGTCTAGAAGACATTTTTTAAACATACAATTCAATAAGTGCATTGCGCATTTTCATTCGTTCCTCAACATAGGACATTTTATAATGTGGCATATAATGAATCACTTTTAAAGGGGATAATGTTAATTTATTATGTCATATCTTGGTAAGAAAGTCATCCATAGTATTTTGTGAAAGAATAGAGAAAATGTGAAATGAGTACAAAATCTGGGCATGGAAAAATTTTCATAACTGTAATAATTTGTAAGATATTAGTCTTTTGTAGCCCAAAGTTTTACTATGTATAAACCCTCTGCAGAATTGCAAATGCAAAAAAAGATTGAGGGGAAAATGTTTTTTTTCCAGCTTTTGCATTCAGACAGAATGCAAAACACTTTAAACAGAGTATCCAGAAATGGTTTTGAGCATGCATTTGAAAATTTATCTTTGCTATTAATCTTACTTGGGATTATTAAGAGGAATCTGTATTTGCTTTATTTATTTTTAAATTCTTCATTTGACTAGGCAGTCAGCTATGTTGTATCATATGTTTACTGAATATAATGGTTTAATATTTTTACACAAATATTCCATGAGAGAGAGGGGGGGAGAGAGAGGAGGGGAGGGAGGGAGGGAGGGAGAGAGGGAGGGAGAGAGAGAGAGAGAGAGAGAGAGAGAGAGAGGGAGAGAGAGAGAGAGAGACTGGAGCAGATGATTAGGCAGTTCCAAATATTTAACACTTGATCTTATTGTTGACAATGTCAAGAGAGATCCTACCCTCTTTTTTAATTTTGCAACAGATGAATGGTTTTATATGAACTTGTATTCTGCCACAAGATACACATATTTTATGTCTGTGAGTGTGTATATGTGTGTGTTTATCTAGACACACAGCCACAAATACATACATACTCCCCCCTAGCTATTCAGCATTTCTCTTAGACCATCATTCTAACAGTTAATAAGACATGGTCTTATTTTCTTTTGAAAATAAGCACTTAGCCTTATTTTTGGGGAGGTCTTATTATTTTTGAGGTGCAGGAGGCAGCGAGTGTGGCCACCTCATAGCTGCTGCTGTGTTGCAATATTTTTAGGGAGGGCTTATTTTCAGGGGAGGGTTTATTTTAGTGCCTGTGCTCAAAAGCCCGATTGGGCTTATTATTTGAGGGAGGTCTTATTTTCAGGGGAACAGGGTAGTTATTCATCACCTTCCAATAACACAAACCCCACTTAATGGGCAGTTACTGACAGATGTAAATTATTCTTCAGTGTCATGCAAAAGTTGCTTTTCTTCCTTTACCAAGTCAGGCTGAGCTACCTACAGATATGATGAACCTGCTGTAACTGAATACCTCACCATCAAGTTGTCTTGACAATCTGGAGAAACAGATATTATTCTCTTAGTCCCTGGAGAACAAAAGTGAAACCTCATACATCACTTTTGTGATGGGCCTATTTTCATCACGTTCTGCCACACCTCCTGAGATTTATAGGTCTCCACCTGGCAGTAATATTGCTAAGACACAGTCTGAGCTTCACAAAATGTTTTTGATTGGAGAGACTGGGAGCTTGCCTGATTTAGCATATTTCATTATGGTAGTATAAGAGAAGTTATTTCTTCTTTGAACCTTCAGTTTATTACAATAAACTATTAACAAATATAATTGTCAAAAGTATTTGTTTCCAGGTGCTGTATTTAAGATGAATATCAAACAATCATAACGTAATTTCAATGTTTACATAATGTTGCATATCTATTTTTAAGAATAGGCAGCAATCATGTAAAATATCCTTGGAAAATTAGGCCAACTATAAATTAGAAGTACAGGTACATTGGATTATACTGTGACAATATAATTAAGCAGTGGTTGTAAATTAAAGAAAAAACTGTATAAATCTAAAAGTATGCAAATAATGATTGTATAAAAATTATATATTTTTTTAATATAGCAGGCAAGATTATACAGCTAGGTTCACGTGTATTAGATTTGATGCAATGCAGCAAGTATAAAAACCGGACAAACTAAGCATATATGTAAATGGACCAGAATCAGTTTTCAATTGCATTGGTCTTATACATTAAAATTATAAATGCAAATAAATAATGCCAACTGAATCTAATTTTATGCCCAAATGGTGCTTTGAACAGCATCACTCTTTTTGTGTCAGCTGCTTGTGTTGGTACAGTATTAGTAGAGGTTGCATCAACTAGATTGTGGAATGCTAAAAAGGAATGCAACAGCTTGTAGTGGGTCCCCCACCTGGCTGCTCTGTTTGCTGGAAGCAGTTATCTGCATGGACTCTGACTAGATTGAAATGCGCATATTTTCTGGAGTGAATGAGAGAAGCAATCTTCTGAATACCTATCTTTATGCACTGGAGTTCTACAACAAAGAGGTTGTTTTGCAATGCCCATAAAGAAAATGTATTCTTTGAAAACCATTAGTGTGAGATCATTGGGCCATCTTTCTACAGGCTGAGTGTTTGCTTCATCAGATAATGCTATTATGGGTATGATGGAAGAACATTCCTAGTATATAGATCTTTACTCACCATGTAATAAGACTGCCTAATGAAATGAATTTTATTCAGACCATGTCTGTCTCACAACGCTTCAGCAAAAGATGATACATCAAAAGGTTCTTTTAGCAAATGCATCACACAAAGATCTGAAATATTGCTTATGATGTTTAATTTTGTAATAATTCATGGGATATAATATATCTTTATCTATTCTCAGGGAATGAATCTTACAGGCTCATTACAAAAGCTGTACTATTGTCCCTAAATATTACCTTTCTTGTTGAACTGTAGCTAGGATATGCTGTAATCTGCATGTTTAACCTTCATGGAATTGAGCAGACCTTGTCTTTTAATTTTTTCCCCATTTATTGTGCTACTATTATTGAGCTAGATTGCTGCATTTAATTCTTCAACATTGGGTATAGTTGAAAAGTGACTGGGAAGTCAGTAACATTATTTGAAATAGAAAAGCTAATGCTAGATTCTATTTAGTTTTTAGTTTTCCTTTTATTAAAAAGGTTATTTATCTAAATTAAAATAAGCCTATCTAGAAATTTGCATAGTGTTCCTATTCAAATTTACTCAAGAATAACCTGATTATTGAAAAAACAGGAATAGGGAACAAGCCCACTGAAACAAGATGGCTTCAACAGGAAGTAAAGTTGTATCAAATTATGTCATTTGATATATTGAAGTAGGCATGGACCACGTTTAATTCTGATGTTGTGAACTACATTACAGAAAAAAGGGAAATAAATTATATGTTACACATTAATGCAAATAAGGAAGAGAAAGATTATACGCAATACGTGTTTCTCTTTTATCTCTCCTCCTTTTCCTTCAATAGGGATATTGGTATTAAAATATGGATATTGGTATTAATAATATTATTTCTGAGGATGACATACAAGAACAATTTTTTTTCAAAACATCCCTGTGAATTAAATTAGACTAAAAGAAGGTGATGTCCTGATTCTTGGATATGTGTATGCTTGAACTCCATCTCCTTGAATTACAGCTTTCTAGAGTAAACAATGTTATTTATGATTTGGGTAGTGAAGCCAGTTCCCAGAAGCAGAATTCAAGTAATAAAGGAAGCAAAGTAATACCCAAAAGAACTGGACCCAAATTCAAGGAAAGAAGCCCCCTAGAGCAATTTCCTTTTAGTACAAGATCATTTTTTTTCAGGGAACACACTATGCCTTTCTCATTCCAAACCACTCCTATTCCTTTCTTGATTTGGTGAGCTTATTTAGGAGAAAGATTTTCACTGATGTAATTTTAAACTGGGAGGAGCAAACCTCTATGTTAAGTCCTCGGACTTACAAATGACAGCTCGGCAACAGCCAGGCGCGCCGGAGCCAATCAGGCGCGACCTGCAGTTGCCGGGCTGTCAAACACGTGGCTATTGGTTTCCCTGTCTGACAGCTCTGTATAAATAGCTGTCAGACAGGGAGGGGGTGCTGGTCTACTGTTCTTGTTTGCGAATGCCTGTGAATAAAAGTTGGTTGAGTTAATTTACCTCAGACGCCTCCCGCCTGGTTCTTCTAGGGAACTTAACACTCTAGCTCCAACAATTATTTTGGCAGCTCCTGGAGCCATCTCATTAGCAAGTACAGTAGTACCTTGGTACTCATTATTAATTAGTTCTGGGAGGCATGATGAGTACCAAAAACAATGAGCACCAAACAAATTTTTCCCATAAGGAATAATGTAATGAGTCACAAGGTAACCGACACTAATAGGTTCTAGCTTATGCGTTGAATATGAAATAAACAATGAGTACAGGGACACATGACATCAAATGCATTGAGTACCAAATTTGATGAGTTTCAAAGATGTTGAGTACCAAGAAGTTGAGTACCAATTTCTTGTAGTTTTGAGAACCCAAATCATAATTTTGGCATAGTTATTAAATAATATATAGAAAATGCATACCTACTAATTTTCCTGTCACAGAAAGTTACCCATCTCTATGGACAACCAAAAATCTGTACTGGTCTCTTTACAAGATGCCTGGAAATCAATTAGTGCACATGGTCACTTTAGAAAGAAGCAGAGACTGCTTCACTATCCTTTTCCAATTTTTTCTAGGCAGAAGACAAAACTTGTATTTGGTAAATATCTTTTTGCAAAACATTACTTAGATGTAAAAATATCTTAAGGTAATGTGCAATTATGACCATATCCAAAATGGTGCACTTATAAAATCATTTATGCACTCATTATCTCCCATCAATTTTAACTGCATGGTGGTTTTCAGTCTGTATTTTTTTTCTATCCCCTTCTCTGATTACTGTTGAATTATCAGCAAAGGAATCAATTATCTTCAGCCTACCTTTATTAACATTTGTGCAAACAAATTATAACTAAGAATCAAATAAGACAAATCAGTTAAAAAAACTATATAAAAATATAACCTGTCTAAAAGCCAAAATTCATAAGGATTCATTTAAATAGTGATTTCAGTGTTAAGCCATTTTTATTAGAGTCCTTGAGAGCCTGCTTAAGTTTAATGTTGATTCTACAAAAACATTTAATTAGCTCTTTGTTTATTATGACTTTCCAACATCTCATTCCATCAGTGAAAATTGTTTTCAAGCAGAGCTCCAAGTAACAGAGGACATGGGCTACGTTTCATCACTTGCCCGTCCAAAACAAGTTATCACACTTTTTCATTGAATCCTCCCCCTTTATAGAAGGTGAGTTGTTATTTTTTTGCTGGAGGATGGGGGTTTGAGTGGGGAGTAGGGACTTGCAGGAGATCAATTTGGCAAGTATTGTGATCTTCCCTATTCCATCAGTGAAAATGTTCCAGTTGATTAGAAGACTGTTACGGATGGGAGAAACTCTTTTGTCTGTTGAAGGTGTGATCTGAATCCAAATCTTTGGAGATCCAGCTCATCTACTCATCTATTAAAAAGTAATTCATACTTTTTAAGCCAAGTACAAAGTATTATATGCTGCAATTTGAAAGCAAAACACATATGTACTGCTGTTGGCTCAGGAATGGAGCCTGATTCTAGCTTGATGCTTTCTTCTGTGTTTGATAGGAAATAGATACTTTTTATATTCAAGTTTAAGTAGAACTAAAATATAAATTGGCTGAAGGCTATGATTAAGATTGTAATTTTATGGGTTCATTCTTAACAGCATCTATTACAACACATTGAAGCTACTTAAAACTTTCTTCTTCAATACCCAAATCCACTTATCAGACAGTCCTTATTTAAATGTCCCTGTTAAGATTGAATAATGAGTTTATATGTTGTTACCCAAAGAATAAACACTTTTATCCAATTTTGACAAATTTATCCAGGTTTGAAAAGCAATGCCTTAAGATGTTGAAACATAGAGTTGTCTTCTTAGCCCCTTCTCTTTTGGAAAAAAAACCCATGTCAACCCTGAGCAGGCTGAGCTAAAAATATTCAGCTATTTTTTGCATTTAGTTAGATATTGGGAGAATGTCTAACTTAATTGCAAGAGTATGTCTGTGGTCTGCAATATTTTTGTATTTACATAGTAAATCCGAGATAGAATTTAATTTTAATAGGAAACTATTATTGGATTACAATCTGATATATGGAGGTCTTTGGATGACAGTAGATAACAATTCTAATAAAGTAAATTGTGAATATCTTTTATTTGTTTAAAAAATAATACGAAACAAAACCTGAACTTACAGGGTGGCGCAGTGGGTAGAGTGCAGTACTGCAGGCCACTTCAGCTGACTGCTAGTTCGGCAGTTCAGTGGTTCAAATCTCACCGGCTCAGGGTTGACTCAGCCTTCCATCCTTCCGAGGTGGGTAAAATGAGGACCCAGATTGTTGTTGGGGGCAATATGCTGACTCTGTAAACCGCTTAGAGAGGCCTGAAAGGCCTATGAAGCGGTATATAAGTCTAACTGCTATTGCTATTTTCTCCTATAAAATAACTAAACATTTTCTTTGCATGTTGGATTTTCCTTAGAATATTTTTTGAACAATTCAGAATGCAATTTTCATCCATTTGCACTCCAAATATCAGCCTAATCTTTCCGTTTACTTGTTCCTTTAGTTAACTAGCTGTTCTCCCTAAAGTTTAGTGCTGTGTGGATAGGAGATAATAAAGCTCAAGAACACATATTGTTTTGATTAAAGGAGGGCACCAAAATAATTTGCACATTCCACAACCATGACCCAGGTTGCCACTAATAGAAAATATAAACAATTTGGATTGCATACATCAACCTTGGCCAAAACTGAAATTGCCCTACAGATATTACAGCTTCACTGGATGCAGTGATGTCTGACTTTCACAATATTATAGTTAACTCAGCATTTAAATACAGATCATGCTATAGATAGGTTTTCCATCAGTTCTGTGTTCTAATTGTATAACTTATAGAACAACTTGCTCCTAGAACAAGAGTTACTTTAGTCCAGTTTTAACATGCACAAAAATTTCTATGTTGGTACAGCTTCTAGTGAGAATCGGTGGCACATAAACATATAACATAATATGTTGTATATAACCATTATCAAGCAACTAAATGCATCAATATATGCATTATGTCAACTTATGACTGCAAATAGAAAGTCAGTCAAAAACATCCAGCAGAAGAATCTCACATGCACAAACACATGAAAAAATGTGATTTTCTTGTTTCTTCTACTAGTCTATGACTGCATAAAAATTAATGATTAATTGATTGTTGCATCCTATTTTTTTGAAGAAAAAAGAACTGTCATTTCAAATACAGATAGTCCACCACTTGTGACCACAGTTGAGTTCAGAATCTCGGTTAATGACCAATGATGCAGTCATTAAGCAGTATGCCATGTGATCATTTCACTCAATATAGCAATTTCAGCTTTCCCAGTTTCAATTGTTAAGCTGTGCTGGAAAGGACGTCTGAGTCTCCCATGATAATTGGGTGGCCTGGGTCATCTCCCAACCACCAAGGGAGAATGATTGCAAGAATAAGGGTGTTTCTTCAGATTTGAGGTTCATTTTTTTCAATGTGCCAGCATGCCAGTATGCCAATTTTGTATCTCAAATCCAAAATCCCCTCTGCTTGGAACCTTCTCTACCAGCTTTCCTATTGACTTTCTGGGGAAGCCAGCAGAGAATATTGAAATGCCGTGCAATTATGAATGAAGATCATGATTGCACGGCACTTGGCAACCAGTCCTAAAAGTGAGCAGGTTGCCAAGCACCCAAAATGTGGTCAAGGTTTTACAATGGCCAGAGGGGCTTTATAAGCTGTAAAGCACTTTTTCCAAGGCCATTGAGACTGCAAGCAATTGTTAAATGTCCTACCTATATTTTCTGAAATAAATGATGCCTTCCAGGGCTTTACTTTTTTTTAATGAAAGTTGAAAATAGCATTCCTTGAAACATATGTTTTACATTGAGTAACAGTGATACTTCTTTTTTGCACTCATTTTATATAAATATTTAAGAGTCTTCAAATTAATCTCCTGAAAAGTAACCAACCCCCCCCCCCCCAACGTTTACTTTAATAAACACTTTCAGTGTACTGAAAAAAGAATGGAAATAAGAATTGCCATTACTCTAAAAACTTGATTATCCTCTATTAATGATTAGGTAAAAAGCATTTTATGGAGTTTTCTCTGAACATTTTGTGTGCTTCACAACCTGCTATGCAGTGAGAAAAGTAATTCTAGAAAACTGATATGAATGGCATAAATTTATTAAATATATTTTATAAAGCATATTTATTCTGGTAAATGGGTGTTCACCGTTATTTTCTATTACTCCATAATGAATAGTAATGCTAGTACATCAGCCAGGGGAAATGTAAACTTCGTTAATTGGGGATTACAAAGAATATGGGGCATTGACATATATACCTGTTTTATTCCCTTTATGAAATAAACAGAATAAACACAATCTGTCACATTTTTTGGGATGCACACATTTTCCTTAAGAAGTAATGATGTCAGATAGAAAAAATATTTTTCATGAACTACATCAAAAATATTAATCCTATCATTACTTTCTCTACCATGCAGGACACATACCCCAAAAACAATATATAAAATTTGGTAACATTTTTTTGATCCTGAGCTTCCTTGCTTTATTTATTTAATATCCCATCTTTATTATTTTTACAAATAAGGTGGCACACATATCCAACACACCTTTCTCCTCATTCTTCACAACAACAACCTTGTGAGGTGATTGGTCTGAGAGAGTGTGACTGGCTCAAAGTCACCCAGTAGGCCAAGGGTAGTCAACCTTTTTATATCCATCGCCCACTTTTGTATCTCTATTAGTAGTAAAATTTTCGAACTGCCCACTGGTTCCACAGTAATGGTGATTTATAAAGTAGGGAAGTAACTTTACGTTATAAAATTTATAAAGCAGAGTTACAGAAAACCCCTACTGCCCACCATGAAAGCTAGAACACCCACTAGTGGGCGGTAGGGACCAGGTTGACTACCACTGCGTAGGCTTTCATGGCTAAGGCAGGACTTGAACTCATGCCCTCCTGCTTTCTAGCCTAGTGCCTTCACTAGGTGAAGACCAAACTAGCTCTCTTTGTAGCCCAAATGACATGCAATAGCTCCTCAATTAAATGCAAGTCTTTATGACATTAAGTATCCTAAAATTTCAGCACAGGTTGAAATTACCCGTGATTTCATGCAAGATTTTTTTTTTAAAAAATGATATTAATCAGGGTTAATATTAATAACAACAGTATTATTGGGATTCACATGTGAAATTTCCCAATATTTTGGAGCTTGCCTGTGAAATTGAATAAGATGTTGGAGTTCTTTTGTAAGATTTTGCAAACTTTGGAGCAAAATCATTGAATTCTCAGATTTGGTACATTTTTTTAAATTTTAAGGTTTAGTTTATATTTAAATTTGTTTTAAAGTGCTGTGTTACTATATTCCAGTATCAGCAGAGGGCAGCATATTGCTGGCCCCTATTCAATCCTATCCAATGTATTTTTATTTCACTTAGAACAATATTTTTATCGCAGCTGGGAGCAACTTCATTCAGATGTAAGGACAATTTTATTTACTTAATGTTCTTAACCAGGGTGTGATGTATTTTTATAATTAAAAAATGAACTTTGCATTTCAACTAAATGTATTTTCAGACTACAGGTACTTTCAGATATTCTCAATATAAGGAGTTAACCCTTCTATGTTCTCTTGGAAGAGAGGTGGTCCAGATTCTCTGTATCTATCTTCTTTACAGTTCTTCAGGCTCAGTAGATCACAAGTGCTGGACACTATGTATTCCAGCCACACCTCGTCACGTGTTGTCTTGCTTTATAACACCAGTAATTGTATTACTTGTCCCAGGTAGACATATAATCAAAATATTATTTTAGAAATTTTCCACAATAAAGAATTAAATTTGGGGACCTGCCCAATGTGGGAAAACAGGTAGTTTTCAGTCTTCTTATTCAGGGACAGATTATTTCTTCCAAGCTAATGATTTAAACTGATTTAAAACAATATAAGTGGCAAAGGCAAGAGAAAACCTACGGACAACCTAGAAAAGCTTTATGCTTTAACTCTTCTAACCTCCCTCCCTCCCTCTCCTTTCCCTTCTTTCCTTTCCGTTTCCCCTTCCCCTTTCTCTCTATCTCCCCACCTCTCTACCCCTCTACCTTCCATAGTGCTCTATTCATTTCCCCCCACCGCACCGCATGGATTCAACATTAAGTACAACTTGGTTACAGCCAATATTGTACCAAATGATGAAAGTCTTATAAGAAATTGTGGATGCTTATTTTTCTGCTGAAATTGGAGATTTGTCTACATCAGCTGGCAGAAAGCCTGCCCGTTTTTACATGTATACTTAAGTGGGTCTCAGTTGCCTGCTAGTGATCCCAAAGAAGCTTTACAATGCTTAACTTCACCATGAAAATACCATATTTTCGGAGTATAAGACGCACCGGAGTATAAGACACACCAAGGTTTTGAAGAGGCAAATCAAAAAAGTAGGTAGGTAGATATAGGGATAGATAAGGAGAAAGAGAGAAACACAGTAGGCAGGTAGGGAGAGAGAGAATAGGTAGGTAGGTAGATAGAGGGATAGAGAGAGAGAAATACAGTTGGGAGGGAGGGAGAGAGAGAGTAGGTAGGTAGATAGATAGAGGGATAGAGAGAGAGAGAAATACAGTAGGCAGGTAGGGAGAGAGAGAATAGGTAGGTAGGTAGATAGAGGGATAGAGAGAGAGAAATACAGTAGGGAGGGAGGGAGAGAGAGAGTAGGTAGGTAGATAGATAGAGGGATAGAGAGAGAGAAATACAGTAGGGAGGGAGGGAGAGGGAGAGAGAGTAGGTAGGTAGGTAGATGTTTCCAGGTGTATTTATCCATGTGCTGGAGAAGGAAATCAACCTGCAGCACCTAAGACTTGTTTCTGCTGGCGCAGCACTTGATCATTGTAATTCTCATCAATCAGTTAAAAAGCTTTCCAAAAGGAGAAAAAAACCTTTTTGCACTCTGCAAACCTTCCCAAAACAGCCTGTTTTTTTGTGAAAACGGGCCCGTTTTTTGTAAAGAAAAATTGCATGCATAGCCTTATGGAGGCTTATAGAGTACTGCTGGGAGCTGGGAGGGGGGCAAAAAACGGTCCATTTTTTGCTCATTTCTGCCCTCCCCAGCCCCCAGGAGCTGTCTGAAAGCCTCCATAAGGGTAGGCACGGCCATTTTGGTGAAGGGGCGGGGCTTCAGGAGGCAAAAAAGTGCTGTATTCGCTGTATAAGATGTACCCAGATTTTCAGCCTCTTTTTTGAGGAAAAAAGGTGCATCTTATACTCCAAAAATATGGTAATCATGATTAAAAATAATTAGAAAAACATAATGTATGAAGGAAGTCTGCTCTTGATGCTCACTTGACTTTTCAGGAACTCTTGGTGATCTGAGGGCATGACCTGACATGAAGAGCAAAGTATGGCCCAGAAATGAAGTACAAATCAAACAAGCACTCAGAACACATCTGCAAAGAGAGGGCAGCTTAAATAATAGATGCAGAAATACTTGCTCTCATCAATCTTTATTCATAATCTTTATTTTTAGACAGGCAAGAAACCTAATTAAAAATGCATTTTAAAATTAAAAAGACAAAGAGCCAAAAAGTCACTGATCCATTATCATTACTGCTTAGTGCATATTAAACAGAATGTAAATTATCCATTAGTTTTCTGTGCACTGTGGGGTATCAAAATTATATATCATGTTAATGGGTCATCATGGTTGGCTCAGGGGCTGTGTAAGTCACTTTAGCAGAAGTGCAATTGTCATCCAGGCTCAGAATTACTAGAAATATTTCCAAGGACACATTGTGCAAATGCATGCCAGTTTCAGTAGACACCTTCAGCTGATTCATGCTGCTGACCTCAGGGACAATTCACACAACTCTGAAAAAGGGACTGATGTGTGACATGAACAAAAAGAAGCTTTATTCAGCACAGGGGAAGGCTTTATGTGATAACTTTGCATACCTAGGGAAGAACAAACCACTCCATTATTTTAATCCATTGTCTCTTTCCTATGTAACATAAAAAGGGAAGTCTCCTGTGATTTGAACTTGACTCTTGTTGACTATATTAACTCTTCCATTTTGGGGGGTACAGTATAGAAACACTTCATTTCTCTGGGATGGTTTTCATTTCCTTAATCTATAGCTCTGGAATCTTTTAGTGATCTCCTACCCAAGTCATCATCATATCAAACCTTGTTTCACTTTTTCAAGATCACCTGAAGTCTGTTAGAACACCAATAAGGTAAAGGTTCCCCTCGCACATATGTGCTAGTTGTTCCCAATTCTAGGGGGTAGTGCTCATCTCTGTTTCAAAGCTGAAGAGCCAGCACTGTCCGAAGACGTCTCCATGGTCATTTGACTGGCATAACTAAATGCCGAAGGTGCATGGATGCTGTTACTTTCCCACCAAAGATGGTTCCTATTTTTCTACTTGCATTTTTACATGCTTTTGAACTGCTAGGTTGGTAGAAGCTGGAACAAGTAACAGGAGCTTACTCCGTTATGCGGTGCTAGGGATTCGAACTGCCGAACTGCTGACCTTTCTAATCAACAAGCTCAGCATCTTAGCCACTGAGCCACCACATCTCATTTAGATCACAATATATCTGTTATATCTCATGATCCCATATTAAACAAATACGTTTGGAAATAAATATTTCTCAAACACACTGTTTGAATAAATTTCTATGCATGTTTTGAGAGAGAGCAACTCATATGGGACTCCTCTTTTTCCTCACTGTTGACTTTCTCCTAAAACCTTTATTAAAATTCATTACAATTATAATTTGATGAGTAAATATAAACTCTCCAAAAACAATATTTTTGTTTTATTTTATGAACAGAAGTTATGTATAGTTTCATTCAATAGAAACACATGGCACAATAGAAACAAATAAAATAATACTGCACAAGAACATTTAACATTAGGTGTGCATTTCACTGCAATGTGTGCACTATATGGAATAATTATCAACAAAATTATCCCATTGAAAGTTTGGAATTTTATATCAAAGAGAGAAACAAGAGAAATGTTGAGGATTTTTTTGGGGCCATAATATTTTAAAACTAAAAATCCTAGGTTGAAATTCTTGCTCATCCATGAATACTTCAAGAGCCGAGGTGGCACAGTGGCTAGGGTGCAGTACTGCAAGCCACTTCAGCTGACTGTTATCTGCAGTTCAGCGGTTCAAATCTCACCGGCTCAAGGTTGACTCAGCCTTCCATCCTTCCGAGGTGGGTGAAATGAGGACCCAGACTGTGGGGGCGATATGCTGACTCTGTAAACCGCTTAGAGAGGGCTGAAAGCCCTATGAAGCGGTATATAAGTCTAACTGCTATTGCTATTCAACTTAGCTGCCACTATAAGGAAGAGAAATGCCTCAATTAGCATGAATGCAACATTGAGATTTATCAGTTCTTAGATACTCTGGAAATCATCCCTTTATGAGATGAAACATTGTAATGGAAAATTTCCACATTTCTTCTGTCATGATAAATGACAGTGACACAATTCTCGTTTCCATCATTTACTACTTCTTTACTTTTTACCTCCCCTTGACTTCTTATGCTATTGTCACAAAATGCATTATGTGCAATATTAGATGATTGGAAGAACTTTCTGACAGATGTAGATTAATTAGTTTTTAATGGGAAAATGCATGTGTGGTGCACTCTGAAACTATTTTTATTAGAAGGCATTCTTTTCCTCCCATGTGGTGGATCACAACCATGTTCGCATCTGGAGGTTAAGCTTTAATGAAACATTTGTCCTTGTTGGTAAAAAAAGGGGGGAAATATACTGTTTCCTCTTTGCTTTAATACAGGACAGCATTTCTGAAACACTTATTTTGGTCTGTGAGATATATGGAGCCGTAGTAGTGTTTGGTTTGGGAATGAATAGATTTCCTCTATGCAATTTGTGTTTTGTTTCATGTTTTCCATTTTCTAATTCATTTTTTTCTATTTTGCTTGTATTTTAGTTTAACCATAAAGTTTTCTAAATTAATTTCTAACATTAAAAATAACTTTCATTCATCAGAATGAAAATAACTGTTATAAACAGCATGTTTCCGTGCAGTTTTCTTATAGTCAGAGAACTTGAAAAATGCTTCACAATTTTTTGATATTCTTTTTTGACCTAACAAATACAATGGATGAATTCCAGATTCAATCATACTTAAAGAATATCTCCTGAAAACTACAGGAATTGTTAACCACTTAATTCATTTAAGTCCCACTGCTTTTCATATAAGCAGTTTAAGTAAAAATGCCTGGATACAATCTATTATCTCATTCATGTTTTATTTTTCCTCCCTAAATGGCTGAATAACTAGCATATGGTTTGCCAAGCCTTTTATTCATTTATATGTTTCCTACTCATTACATGACAAACATGCATGATCAAAAAAGAACTCTTGATGTGTTAGTGATGCACATGTACCTTCATGTGGAATATAGAACATCACACAAAAAGAACATTTGTTAAGCATGGTTTTGTAGTATGAACATTCATTTCAAGGATAGAAGCAACCTGGAATTAAGGAGAAACTTCCTAACAGTGGAACAGCTTGCCTCCAGGAAATTGTGGATGCTTCATCACTGGAGGTTTTTAAGAAAAGACTGGACAGCCACCTGTCTGAAATGGTAGAGGGTCTCCTGCTTGAGCAGGGAGTTGGACTAGAAGACCTCCAAGGTCCTTTCCAGTTCCATTCTGATTGATTGTTTGATTTCATCTATCAACCAGATTAAGTAATTCAAAACTTAGCTATCTGGATAGGAAGAATATTGGAAGTATGCAGTTACGGAATCAATGTTTGAATTTTTAATTTGTTTATAGTTTTCTCTATATAGCTACTTTATATGATCATGAAATTTCTTCATGAACTCTGTCTCTGTTGAAACAGTTTAGGCATGAAACTAGTTTCTTTTTAAAATTATTTTAAAAGAAGCATAAATAAAGAGAATATAAATTATTGTGTGACTGTACATATACGTACATATGCATCTATTCATATAGACAGACAGGAAGACAGATAGTAAGAAAGTAGGAAATAAAACACAAATAATAAAGAATGGATGGAGAAACCATCAATCTGAAATATAAAATCTCATATGTTCTAATATATGAGAGTCATTAAAGGACTTATGTAGAGTATTTCATATCCTTTTTCTAAACAAAATTCCAAAATCTTTATTGAACTTTAAACTAAACATGTTTGATTAACACAGTACAAATCAGTGATAAAACTATAATCAATACATTTTGGGGTATAGTGAAACTACTTAGAGACCTGTATATCTGAAGGCATTCTTCGATTAATAGGAAGATGCCAAAGCTAAATAGATTTTATTGCATTTAGATTCTAGAAGAATTAGAAGCTAGATGTTTTTCAGAAATGAAAATACAGGAACCTGGGAATTATTGGTTGATAGAGAGAGAGAGAGAGAGAGAGAGAGAGAGAGAGAGAGAGAGAGAGAGAGAGAGAGAGAGAGAGAGAGAGAGAGAGAGAGAGACAAATGACCCTTGCTTTGTGGATTTCCTTTTTGTTTATTGTTATATAATTTAGTATACATTACTTGCATATTATAATCTTAGAATAACTCATTGAAAGCAGACCATTTTTAAAATATTTAAATATAATTAATCTCATGAAATGCAACTTGCTCTTACATCAGGGCACAGGCAAGTAGTACTTTATGAGATCAGCTCTGTTTATATGACTTGAAGCTTTCAATGTATAATCAAAATACTCTGACTAATGATTTAGATTATTTTACAATCCATACTCAAAAACTTGTAATAATAGTCTGATCTTTAATGTTCAGAAGTTTGATATTAAGGCAATGATGTGGCATAGATAAGGACAGTAGTATCTGGCCATGAACAATTACATTTAAACATAATAACATATTTCATTCATTGAGCGAACATGAGATTTGCAAGTCAAAAACAAATTTATTTTACTTTTGAAGAAATAACTGACACATGTTAATCATACTGATATAATAATATACGGAGAAAGATTCTTAACAATTCATCTTTAGTTTACTGCTTTTTCCAATTAATTTTGCTTAAGCATTTTTCATACTTTGCTGAGTATGCTAATTTTATAATTAGACAGATGCCATTATGTTGATCTTGAGTCCTTGTCACTACATGGATAAATTCTTATTTTCTTTATGCATCCTCAGTAATAACCTAACTGTAATCTCTTTATTCATATTCATCCATTTATCCACTTTCTTTCCATTCTTCTCCTTCACTAGTCTTGTCAAACAAAATCACTATAGTATCTGCTCAAAGTATGTCAGTTTTTGCTTGCTGTGCACTGCCTTTAGAGAAAAACCAGTCTTTATTTGGTCCAGGACTTATTGATTGGTTCTTCTTGAATTCCATGGTACTCTTATTAAATCTATAACTTAAAGGCATTCATCTTCTCTCTCTCACTCTTTCTCAGTGCCCGGTTTCCACAGGTTTACAATACAACTGGAATTACTATTATTATTGAAATATGCTTATCCTTCATGGTTATGTCTAAATCTGTCATTCTCTTTCTCACTAGAATTCATCTCCTCTTTACTTTTCTATCAGACTGTCCCTCTTTTTCTCTTCTTGAGAAAAAAAGAAATCTAGTTATTTTCTTCATTTTTCGGCTGCCAATCTTAAATTCTCTGAAGTATGGAGGCTGACATATTTACCTTCTCAATATTTAACATTTACCCAACCTGTTAACTTGCATTTTTTACTTTTTAAATCATATCTTCTAATTCTTTTAAATGTTATTTTTTAACTAACAGTAATATTAACTGCACATGTCAAACTACTAATAACACCCATCCTAATTCAGCCATTTTTGTAATAAATTCATTGTGTAAAATAGATACAGATGGCAACAACATGCATCGTCCTTATATACAAGTCCATATTCTTAACCACTCTGCTTGTCTAAATTCATTCAATGAATTAGAAATTCATTATTGACTGTAATGATTCCCTGGAAAAATCACATGGAAATACTATATATCCTTCTTTCACTCCCTTGCCTATTTTGAAATTCACTGAAGAATAGCATTTCACAAAGTTTTGGTGAATGAAAATCAGAACTCAATTTTTGTTTGTGGATTTTACTGACCAAGAGATTTTTAATCTCACATGATGAGTGCCTTGTATTACATCAATTTAGGAATCCATTCTAGATTTCTATGAATCAGTGGCTGGCTCATGGCCCATCTTTTGGAATTCCTGCATGAATAAGTCACTTTGATTTCTAGTGTGAAAATCACTCTGCCTCTCAGAAAATGCCTATATCTTATATTGCAAGAGGTACTCTAATTTTTTGGAAAATCCCCAGATATAATTGATCAATCCTCTTTACAGCAGAATCATTAACAGAATAACAGAGTTGAACGGAACTTTGGAGAACTTTTAGTCCAATCTCCTGCTCAAGCAGGAGACCCTGTATCATTCTGGACAAGTGGCTATCCAATCTCTTCTTAAAAATCTCCAGTGATGAAGCATCCACAAAATCTGAAGGCAAGCTTCTGATTAATTGTTCTCATTGACAGAAAATTTCTCCTTAGTTTTTCTGGATATGTTTCCATCTGTTACTTCTTGTCTTGCCCTCAGGTGCTTTGGATAGTAGGTTAATATTCTCTGTGACATTCGCTCTAATGTTGGAACACTGCTGTCATGTCACCCTTTGTCCTTCTTTTCATTAAAGTAGATGTACCCGGTTCCTTCAACTGAATATCATAGGTTTTAGCTTCCAGCCCCTTAATCATCCTTATTCCTCTTCTCTGCACTTTTTCTAGAGTCTCAACATCCCTTTTGCATTCCAGTGGCCAAAATCAGACTCAATATTCCAAGTCTGGTCTTACCAAAGCAGCATAAAGCAGTATTAACATTTCACATGATCTTGATTCTATATCTCTGTTAATACAGTCTAGTACTGCATTAGCTTTTTGACAGCTACAGCATACTGCTAGCTCATATTTAACTAATTGTTCACTAAGACTCCTAGATCTCTCTTACAGATACAGCTGTTCAGCAATATACCTATTCTGTACCTGTTGGTTTTTCTTGCCTAAAGGAGAAAAACTTTTCTCACCACTGAATGCAATTTGTTGGATTGGGTCTGTGTTGAGTCTGTCAAGATCTTTCTGGATGTTGAGCGTAATATCTTAACAGGAAGAGGGAAGATTGATTATTTGGGGTTCAAACTTCTACTTCTATACTGGAAACATGGACAAAGCTCACCCATAACTTTACGAATTAATTCTACTCTGTTTTTAAGCTACATGCCAATTTGCTTTCTATGACTGGATTCTTTTTTGACCTCCTAATTAAAAATTTTAAGGGAATTTGGCCTGGGAATCTTAGCAAAGCCAGTATTCTAGGGCACTTATTGAATATTAATATATATTTTGTAGTGAAAGCTGAACACTTGTTTATGTATATTGGAAACCCACTGGCTGGAGCTTTATTGGGAAAACAACAAAGATAGGAAGAGTAGAGAAAAAATAACAAATTACAACTGAAATACATCATCAGCATCACTGTTTCCAAATTATTCTACTTCTAGGGAATTTCAGGCAGTAACATAAAAAAGATACCAGATTCAATAGAACTTTGATAGTCAGGTTATGTTAATAATGGGGACTCATGTAAAATGCATTAGATATACCTTACAGATGAAGACGATTGCCAGTAATTACTCTGTATGCTAAGAGTGTAGTTCTTTCTGAACTGATATTTAAAGACTCCTTTACATTCCAGCCTAATTACTTATAGACAGTTGAGCACAAAATTACTTTCATCTGTTTGAATATGTGGAGGAAAGAGATTAGAGATGTACATTTCCAAACAGCTGGTTAGCGTGTTAAAGAAGAAAACCTAGCAATACTTTGGTAATGATGGAAAGAAGTGCATTTCTCTATAATTAGACCTATTAAAGTGAATATCATGCAGAGGGACTTTCAAAGAGGGCAAACGGGATGTATGGCAGGACAGCCAAGTATTTGCTTTCAAATACAAGAATTTTAAAGAAGGGGGAAAGGAGACATTACCATTGGGGAAACTGTTATTTTTCTCTTTTAGTCTTTATAATCGAAGTGTGTGTATGAACAATCTTTTCATTTGTTTTCCTAAGGACCAACATTGAATTATTTTCTAGGCCGCTACTAATTTGTCATTTACCTATATAAATTTACAGACCAGCCCAAAAAGATCAAGTACATAGTGAGCTGGAGTTAAGTTAAGTTTTATATATTTGGTTACTGATTCTTAAATAAGCAGCCTAAACCACTGAGTTTATGAATTCTCTTGAAGGTCATTATAGGATAAAGATTACATCAAGGTCATCTACAGCTGTGACTCAAAATGGCAGGCATGATTGGACGATCAAAGCCCTGCCATTTTTACTGTGCATTACACATATTGCACATATGATGAAAAGAGGGTGGTACCTCGACACCTGTAACTGTTGCTGTGGACATTCTGACTTAGCATATTAAATTAGAAATCAATCACTAACCAACTATGGATTGTCTGAAATATAGTAGGTTTTTTTTTTTAATTACAGTGCTTTTTCCTGGATACCTACTTTTTTCTGGGCTCCACCCCTTTTATAATGTCCAGGAGTGCATTGTTTTTCCAGTTGCCTGAGGGAAAAGGTTTTTTACCTAGTAACAGGAAAGATAGGACATTTTCTGAATAATAACAACAACAATCTCGTGAAAAAAATAGGTACTCAGGAAATAAAAATCCAGGACTGATGATGTTACTAGTTTGGTAATGAGATGTCTGCAAGAAAACCACCAAATTCAGAGACCACCAAGGACTCCACAAAAAAAGTATTGTTAAGAAAGAGAGAGAGAAAAAAACCTCTGGCCTAAATAAAGAGAATACATAGAATGCCATTTTAGTGCTGTTGAAAAAAAGGGAAAAAACTTATGGATTACACATTAAGTTAAATTGAAGGAGAATTTATTCTGTGAAGTAGTCAATTAACTGGTGAGGGTAGCCTACAACAAACTGTAGTGCTCTATCACAAATAGCCAGGACAACCTGAGGTGATATAGTCAGGAAATGTTAGTTTGCAAGTGGAGTAGAAACATGCAACCTGAGATTAGTTGAAGGCGAATGGGAAATTCATATAGAATTTCAGTAAACTGAAATGGGTAAACTGAAATTCTGGCAGACAGTGTATATTAGCCCTACATCAAAACACAATGTTCTTAGCGGTGTACTGGATTACAAATGAGTTGATTATTTGATTTGGTCTATGTATATGTGTGAGTGCATGTGTGAGGCTGCCATTGACCCTCTTAAAGAAATGCTGAGACAGAAAGAACAGGAGAACGAGACAGAAAATATGCAAGGGTTCTTCTAATCTATAATTTTGCACCCAGTAAAAAGAGGTGTAGGACATGGGTGGAGGGGGGGGGGCTGAGGTTTTAGTTAAAGACTTATTTAGTGAAAAGGCAATAATTGTTTGTGCTATAGAAGATAAGAGTATATGAATGTAAGGGAAAACAAGTAGGGTATAATTAGTGTGGGCACAAAAATAAGTGGCATTGGCCTTATTCAAATTACACATATATTGGACCTTGGTTTGACTGGGCAGGTTTCCGTTGAGTTAGGACTCTGGTATACTATGATTGGAAGTGTGATTTGGAGATTGTGGTTATGTGGAGATACGTACTAGGTGGCTTGTGGAGGTCAGGGGAAATTATAATAATATATACATTTAACTGGGGTATTTCAGCTTTAGTGTAATGGAATGTAGTCTGGAGCTGCAGGACAGATATACTCTTTTCCAGAGGGCAAAGAAACAGTAGAACTTGGAATGTGTGGTTGGTAGGAAGATGGTAAAAATGGTTCCTTCCTAACAATTCACAGAGCATATTTAAACTTATGCAGATAATTGCTTTAGTTTTGCAAGATTTGTGTCAATAGGTGATAAATAAATAAAAAAGATAAATAAAACTTTACCCAGAAGTAACTTCATGTGTCATTCTTTGTTCTTGGTGTCCGACACTCAACAATTTTGAGATACATGGGTTTCAACTGCCAGAATCCCAGCATGAGGAATTCTAAGTGTTGAAGTCTGCATATTTTAAAGTTGCTGGGGTAAAAAAACACTGGACTAAATAGAAAACTAAACAGTCTCCAGGAAGATGCTAAAGCCATTGCCTTAATATTATGGTCTTGAGGATCTCATAATTCTAAATTTTAGCAAACGTCTGCTCACTGGCTCTTGTTATAGGGAACAGAGTCAATTGTGATGAATAATGGACAGAAATAAAATCAGTGACGTGCAGTCAGGGGAGGCAGAGCCTCACCACTGTCATTATGAAAAGAAAAAAAATTTAAAAGGAAAAAGGCTGAGGTAGTTGCTGCCAGAGTCACAGTGGATGACTCTGCTTAGTGCTTAACTGTTTAAAAAAGCCTCTTAAAAAAGCGCCCTCTGCAGGAGGAGACGAGAGAACCACGTGCCTCATTTAGTCTATCTTTATGATCACTCGAGCAGAGTTAAGCAAGGGTTAAAAGCCGAAAAATTCCTTATGTAGATGAGGCACGTGGTTCTCTTGCCTCCTCCTGTAGAGGGCGTTTTTTTAGAGGCTTTTTTAAACAGTTAAGCAGAGTCATCCATTGGGGACTCTGGCAGCAGCTAACCCAACCTGACCTCAGCAGCTCTTGCATTTTTCCTTTTATATTTTTACATTTTCATCATGGAAGACAAGAGCAGAGTTGAAATCCTTTGTGAAACAGCTGGAAAAGGTATGTGGGTCGGAGGGAGGGGGAGGAATTCAAAATTAACATAATTTGTAAGTAATTGTAATTTGTAAGCAATTTGTGTGTGTGTGTGTGTGTGTGTGTGTGCTTTTCTTCACTCAGAGGGAAGGGGAGGCAGGGAGGGCAGCCTGCCAGCTTTCTTTCTCTGTGTCGGGGAAGCCCGCCAGCAGAGTCTTTTACCTGCCTCTGCTGGCAGGCTGGCACTTTCTTCTTTCTTGAAAGCGGCTTTTGGCTGCTCCGGTGCTTTTGCCTGCTGTCAAGAAAGAGGCTTTTGGCCACTCCGGCGCTATGTCCAACATAGAGGCAGGACACGTCCCACCACTATGTTGGATATAGTGCTGGAGCGGCCAAAAGCATATTTCTTGAAAGCACCCACTTTTGGCGGCTCCGGCGCTATGTCCAACTTAGAGGCGGGACGCATCCCGCCTCTATGTCGGATATAGCACCGGAGCAGCCAAAAGCGCCCGCTGTCAAGAAAGAGGCTTTTGGCCACTCCGGCGCTATGTCCGACATAGAGGCGGGATGCATTGGACATAGTGCTGGAGCGGCCAAAAGCCTCTTTCTTGACAGTGGCCAAAAGCCGCTTCCTTTCTTTTTGCCTCACCAGCCATAAACCTCACCTCACATCACTGAATAAAATAATCTGGCCCTGATTTTACTTTTTTGCATTTCAGAAATATTCTAGATTGTGACAATCCCCACAGATGCTGTGTTTAACCAGTCCTCAAAGAAAGGTTTTTATTCCATATAGTGCAGTTCCCTTCTGCAGGATTCAGTTTTTGTGAATGGTATGCTCATGGCAATAAGCTTGCTTTAGAAGCAGAGGCTTATTGCAAGAAGAGAACCCAGAGTGACATTCAAGAAACTGGCTTCTTCCATGAAAACAGTCTGTGGTTTGGTGTTGCAGGAGTAGAATAGGCTTGAACAAAATTTTATATTGTAACAAAGCCTATGGTGCAACTTGATTCTATGGAAACAATATTCTTTTATTTCGGTCAATGAGATGTTCAGATATTTAAGTGACTAATGGAAATTGTTTTTCTGTATTAATTTTTGAAGCACAGGATTTACTATATTAACTCTACATGTTTGAGTATCCTTTGCTGTTTGGCAGGGTCCATTTATATTGGATGTTGTAAAATCCATTATCCCAGGAAGTCTACCACAATAAGGTCAAAAGCATATTTTCCCAATTTTGCATAGAGGTGATATTATAATAATCTTTAGATGTGGAATCATGGGCTGGACAAGAAAATGAAAATATCTGGATATCCCAAAGGTGCTTTTTATAAGAGGCAACTGGACTTCCTTGTTTTTCTTTAAAGATGTTGTTGCTTCTTACGCAAGAAGAACATCTTCAAAGCAAAACAAGAAAGTCCAGTTGCCTCTTGAAAAAGCACCTTTGGGACAACAATAACCTGGATGACTGAGAATCTTCTGAAACAAAATATGTGGATATTTAGAAAACATATTTTCTAAAAGTCCAAAAAGTCACAAAACTATTCATTCATGATATTGTAAAAGCAGCATATAAGTCACTGGGTATTATAAATGTCTTTATGTTTTTATAAATCTGTCCTCATTGATGTGCATCCAATTTTAAACTCTGTGAGTCCAACATTGAAAATAACACTTTCCTGTAATTATTCCAACCAATTTGAAGAAAGGGGCAGAAGCATGAGATACCAGTTGTCCACCAGGGATGTGCAGTCAGGGGAAGCAGGGGAGGCAGAGCCTCACCACTGTCATCATGAAAAGAAAAAAAATGTAAAAGGAAAAAGGCAAGAGCTGAAGTCAGGCTGAGTTAGTTGCTGCCAGAGTCACCATGGATGACTCTGCTTAGTGCTTAATTGTTTAAAAAAGCCTCTTAAAAAGTGCCCTCTACAGGAGGAGGGGGGAGAACCACGTGCCTCATTTAGTCTATCTTTATGATCACTAGAGCAGAGTTAAGCAAGGGTTAAAAGCTGAAAAATTCCTGAGTAGATGAGGCACGTCATTCTCTTGCCTCCTCCTGTAGAGGGCACTTTTTAGAGGCTTTTTTAAACAGTTAAGCACTAAGCAGAGTCATCCATGGTGACTCTGGCAGCAACTAGCTCAACCTGACCTCAGATCTTGCCTTTTTTCTTTTACATTTTTTTTCTTTTCATGGCGGCAGAGTTGAAATCCTCTCTGAAACAGCTGGAAAAGGTACGTGTGGGTCAGAGGGAAGGGGAGGAATTCAAACTTCATCCTCCTGGTGCAACTTTGTGTTTGTGTGTGTGTGTGTGTGTGTGTGTGTGTTTGAGAGAGGTGGGAGGGAGCATATTGAGACAGTTTTTTCGTTTATGCACTATTTATAAGGTGACCAGATTTTCAGATTGGTAAAGAGGGACACCATTGACCGGGGGGGGGGGCTTGATTAAAATTTTTATTTTTTGTCAAAAGGTCACCCCAGGACACTGAAACCAGCATAAATACGAATCTGTTGCCAAACAAAATTTTGATCACGTGACCATGAGGATGCTGCAACGGTCGCTAAGTGTGAAAAATGGTCGCAACGGTCGCTAAGTGTGAAAAATGGTCATCAGTCACTTTTTTCAATGCCATTGTAACTTGATCACTAAATGTTTTCCCCCTCCTCGAGACACCTCACTTCTTCCTTCATTCCTCTTGCTTATCTACCTTCACCTTATCCGTCTTCTGCTCTTTCCCTCTCTTCCTTCCTTTCTCCTTCCATCCTCTTCTTTCCTCACTCACTCCCTTCCTCCTTTTCTCTTCCTTCCTCCTTCCATTCTTTCAGCTTCATTTCTTTTGCCTATCTACCTTCTCTGTCTTTCTGCTCTTTCCATTTCACTTCTGTTCCTTCCTCCTTCCCTCCTTTCCTATTTCTTCCTTCTTCCTTCCTTCTGCCTATCTACCTTCACCTTCTCTGTCTTTCTGCTCTTTCCGTCTTCCCCTTTCCTCCCTCCCTCCCTTCTTTCCTTTCTAGTTCCATTTTTCTTCTTTCCTCTCTCCCTCCCTTTTTCTTTCTTCCTTCCTTCCTCCTTCCTCTTGCCTATCAACTTCATCCTCTTTGTCTTTCTGCTCTTTCCCTCTCTTCCCCTTTTCTTCCTACCTCCTTCCCTCTTTTCTCCCTCCCTTCTTCTTTTTCTTCCTTTCTTCTTCCACCTTCCTCCTTCTCCTTCCATTCTTTCTCCTTCCATCCATCTTTTCTCCTTCCATCTTCTCCCCCTCCCTTCTTCTTTTCCTCCCCCCTCCCTCCTTCCTTCCTCTCCTTCCCTTTCTCTCACACAGGAAGGGGAGGGGGGGCTTTCTAGTCGCTTTCACAGCATAATTTCTTTATCTAACTTTTAAAAAACAGTGTGCAAATCAAATGAGATTTTCGTAACCTGCGAAGCACCAAGTTATTATCTTCTGTTGTTGTTACAAATTGGCAGCTACTCCATTCTTTCCGATAGGGAACTGCATTTCCCAAGATGCCTCAGGTCCTCAAAGCGCTGAACGCGGTTTTGCAATTGACTCCAGCGAGGCCCGGTAGCCGCCGGCTGGGGTGGCTGTCAGGGCGCTGACGGTGGAGCGGACGCGCCGTTTGTTACTGCTTCCAGCAATCGAGACAGACGAGGGAAGCGACTGAAACGGCCGCCGGCCGCAGGAGAATGAGGCGGCTGCCGGACATTGCACCTCGTGCAGAGAACTTCCACTCGGTTCTGGGGCTTCTGCCGGGCGGCACAAGCCCCGGAACCAAGTGGAAGTTCTCTGCGCGACTGAAACGGCCGCCGGCCACAGGAGAGCGAGGCGGCTGCCGGCCGTTTCACCTCGCGCAGAGAACTTCCACTCGGTTCCGAGGCTTCTGCCGGGTAGCACAAGCCCCGGAACTGAGTGGAAGTTCTCTGCGCGACTGAAATGGCCGCCGCCGCAGGAGAGCCGCAGGGGAGGGCGGCGGGACGCAACTACGCCTCGCGGACTCACGGCGTGGTCGCTGGGAACCGCGCAGCACAGGTGCCGCCACACCGGCAGAAGGTCCGTGAGTCCGTGACCGAGTGGAAGTTCTCTGTGCAGAGAACTCGGTTCCGGAGCTTCTGCTGCCTGTGGCGGCGCAGCACAGGGGCTGACTGTGACGCGAGGAGATGAAATGAACTCCGCAAAGGGGGAGAAGGAGCAGAGGAGGGCTGTCTCCTCCCCCCAGCGCCTCCCGATTCCCACCGGTACCAATCCATTTCATGATTACTTACTTTGGTTGTGCAGCTGCAACCAAAACAAAAGACGAAATGAAATGGAGACTCGCGCAGGCGTGCTAAGCTAAGCGGAGTCCAGCCAATCAGTGAGCTGGTTGGGATGGAAAATTTTCAGCACACGGCGTGCTGAAAATTTTCCATCCCAGCCAGCTCACTGATTGGCTGGAGTCCAGGCCAATCCAATCAGTGAGCGGCAGGCTGGGCTGGCTTAAATTTGTAGGATAGAACAGAATGATGAGCCAGCCCAGCGAGCTAGCAGCTGATGGGCGGGGGAGCGAGGGAGCTGCGAGCGCAAAAAAAAGCGTGTTTTTTTAAGAACGGCGCGGGACGCGGGAAAATTTATGAAAATGCATGCTTGTCCCGCCAAATGCGGGACGTCTGGTCACCCTAACTATGTAACACTGTAATACTATGCCTTTGGGTCTTCTGAAATTTTAATTATCCAATCATAAGCAAAAACAATGTTTTCAGTAGAATGAATTTCCACTTCTACTTACACCCGCCAGCCAAAATGCTGCTAGTTGTATTGCTAACATGGGCTGAGGAGGAAAACCTAAATTTTCTGAATCCTGGTGTAACTCTGTGTGTGTGTGTGTGTGTGTGTGTGTTTGAGAGAGGGAGGAAGGAGGAGAAGGGAGAAGAAAAAGAAAAAGAAAGAAAGAAACTTATTTAGCAAAGGAGAAAAACAAATGCTGTTGCTTTAAATCGGAACTGAGCTTGCCTGGCTGTGGAATTCTGGGAGTTGAAGTCCACAAGTCTAAAAAAATTGCTGCCTCACCAGCCCTAAAGCTTACCACAAGTCACTGTTGTCCACCATAATGTTTTTTTGGAGACCAACAGCAATTAACTGGTTTTGTTTATCCTTTGTTGGAAAAAGTATCAAAGCTGCAGGGGAAATTAAATACTGCTAAATAAATAAATAAATAAAGCTAAATACTGATTTTAAGTTCCTATCCTGGAAACTTAGTGCTGCTTCCCTCTTAGACTCAGAGGAGGTACTGCAGTTTTTCAGATATTTCTCATTCATGATCTCAGAAATCTATAAAAAAAATTAATAGATATGCAATATCTTTTCCTGTGAAAAGGCCTTGTACTGAGTGCTAATGATTTATCACGTGTATTAAACTGGGTGCCAGAATTCAAGACTGAGTAGAAATTTGGATGTGGGAGTCTATCATCTTGAACATAGATGTAATGATTGGACCAGAGGATTTCTTGTTTGTTTGTTTGTTTGTTTGTTTGTTTGTCTGTCTGTCTGTCTGTCTGTCATATTTATTTAGCCATCCATCTCACACAGTGACTTTGGGCAGTGTACATAATAAAATAATCCAAATAAATTAAACACAAATTACAATTCAATCAAATTAAGTTAAAAACTGAAAACCAAATGGTGGAAAATCACAGAAGAGTGTGCATTCCAATTAACTATCAAATAACTAGAAGGTGCCATTGTAGGAATACATATTTTTTAAACTGAGAGATTGAAAGAGAAAAATAGTACAGTAAACAATGCCCCCTCCCAATCCACATCTAAAGCTCATTTTATGCAGATTTTCCTTATTTTCAAGGCCAGTGTTTAGACTCTAGGCTTCGCTAGAGAATTTGGGAGTTGAACTCCACACAAGTTGCCAAATTTGAGAAGCACTGCTTTTGACTGTTACTTTTTTCTCATAAAACTGTGGACCAGGTCACAACACTTTGCTACCTGGAATCAAACAAAAAGTGATTTGCTTATCACTTTGATTGTCTTCTTACCCAAGTTAATTAAAAGGCATAGAAGCATTTTGAGTATTTCAGGTGGATAAATATTTTCCTGAGAGTAAAAATACAGTAATAGTAACTTAAACAATTACACCATATTACGCTTTTATGAGGTCCTAATTCATCTATCTGAGACAACCACTTTGCTCTGCCTAAAGGCTGAAAATATTTCTATTTTTATTTTTTTAAACTGGTGATAGTCTTTTAGAAGATTGCATTCTTAGGTTATAGGTTATATATTTTCACCAATTATTTGCATTTCAATTTAAATTAAATTCAATTTAAAAAAAAACTTGAAAACTATAGAAGACATGGAGAAGGACTAACAGCTGACATCAACAACAACAATAAGTTCCAGAGCCAGCAAAACTGCAAACAACTGCGCTACTCAGAACATCATATATTTAAAAAAGATATTTGCTTGATACCTAGGACACTGACAGCAACCCGTATCAACCATTAGCACCAGGCAATGGTATTTGTGACACATTTTAAATGTTCAGTTGACTGAGTTTCATGTTTAATGAATAAAGTATAATAATAATATCTTTATTATAATATTCTCTAATCTGGATACATAGCCATGTATTCGAAATTCTGGGAGCTGAAGTCAAAATGTAAGGGATAGGAAACATTATTGTAACATGATTTTCTAAGTGTGCACCTTAGCAGGAAAATATCTTGGATATTTGTGGCATAGAGAAACTAAGGGTCTGGATTATAGGTCCTCCTGTGGGCTGCATTGCAGCCTGCTGAAGCCATTAATCTGGCCCATACAAGACCAGTATGGTTAGATTTTTATTTAAAATTTGCTGCTGACATTTTGCTATTTTTCTAGGTGCTTCAAACTCTACACTAAAATAACTTTCTCCTTCTTCCTTGTTAAAAGTAACTGGAATTATGCCAACTGTGAAGTCTTTATAAATTGGAGGTACTTCTGATTAAAAGATACATCTTGATTTAAGGGACAGCTTGGGCGCTGAAAATGTAATATATGGCTATCAAGAACCCCACTGATTGCTAATAATTTAATTCCTATAACAGACTAGGAAAAACCTTATTACCTGGCAGCTGGTATTCATTCATCCTCTCCGCAAAATAAATAGCCGATTGTTCTGCTAATGATAAAAAACTGGACAGCAATGGCCTTAATTTTGTGTTTTAAAATGTAATACTGTGTTAATACCAGGTCTCTCATGTTAATCCTACTCAATGGCTATTTCTTCTAGTCCTAGCAGCCCCATTTAAGTAAACAATATTGTTAGCATTTATTTAAAGCTTTACTTGTGAGTGAGAAGTTTTAGTGCTATGGGGCTTAAAGCACAATAAGGATATATTGGAGATATTGCATTCAGCCTGTGCCTAGATGGTTTAAGGTTAAACCCTGGTTTCCTTATTGCATGTTTTAAAAACAATACAGCAGCAAAAAGTTTACATTCTATTTCATACTATTCTGGCAGCAGTTTAATCCACGTGCTCTGCATTTGGAGGTATCCTTTAATAATAACAATAACAACAATAACAACATTTCAATGAAGTTTTGGTGAATGAAGCTGATGCCAATGGGGAGGAGTGAATATAACTGCAGATTATTTATCAACATTGTCAAAGTAATACTTTGCTAAGCATTCATTTAACCAATTTTATACAAGTCTTTTTAGAAAGAATTTTATATCCAAATACAGGACTTTGCATCTGATCCTGTTGCAATATATCTTCCTGGTTTCTAGCTAAATTGATGAAAGGTTTGGGGATGAAATTCAGTGGAAAGTTCTCCTATCTTAGTCCTGTTGAGAATTGGGAGGTGCCACTCATTTCATATGATTAATTCAGGGTGTTGATTATCACCTTCATAGCCCTTCGTGGCATGGGTTCAGATTATCTGAAGCACAATCTCATTCCAATGGGATTGGCCACTCCATTTGTGCTGGCAGAAGTGGCATGGTGCAGACTCTATCATTTAATAATTCTTGCCTGATAATTCCAGGAGAAGAGCCTTTTCTGCTATTGTCCCTGCTCTTTGGAACATCATACCTGCAAGGTAAAATCTGCACTCATCTTTTTGACCTTTCGCAAGGCCTGAAAACCTAGCTCTGCCAGTTTTCTGGGTGCACCAGTGGGAGTGCACCATTCTGAGGTATCTATTGGATTAGACTTCTGCTCGTATTCTTTGTATTCCCTTATCCCCATTCTTTAATGGCATTTATTATTGTTATTTTTTGTTTTAGTATTTTAATGTGTACTGACTTTAATGTTTGTAAGCTTCCCAGAATCATCCCTGACAAAATAGATGTCAAGCCAATAAAAACAAACAAACAAACAAACAAACAACATACTTGAACAGAGAGCCATTATCCTGAACTTGTTAAAAATGTCAATTTCCACATGTAGCAACATACAACTAGGAGCAGAATGAAAGAAGAAACACTGAAATATTAGGAATAAAGATTATAGGCAAAGAAGTTAGTCTTTGTTCATCTTGATATACTGTACATGCAGTACGTTTTCTGACTGAAAGTACTGTATACTTCTTCTAACTTAGCATTTTTTTTCATAGAGCTTCTTCCCCCCAAAATAGACAATTTTCTTTCTCATCATTATGGGAGCATAAGATGCAGAGGTGCAGGCTTCCTATGAGAACATGTCATTTCCTCAATAAATTTTCCTTGGTCTTTTGGACCTTTGGTAAATTTTTAATAGGTTTATTTCTCCGCTTGCATGTAGATTCTGCTAATATGGACTCCAATAAATAAACAAATTCTTTAACAATTTTCTATATGGGTCATTATACTCCACAATACCAATCAGTAATGATTAATGTGTGAAATTTTAAATAGGAGGATGGCAGTGAGTTAATGTGAAGGGCACATTGATTATTTATGAAGCTAGGATTATTTTTCATGCTATAGTAACAAGATTCATAAAAGAGAAAATATTTTAAATAACAGTGACAAATACGGTAGGCTAGCATAAAGATTTTCATAGTTGAGTATGTTTTCAGAGTTATCTACTCTTGAAGTTGGCCACAGATAATAGCAATAGTGCTTAGAGTCATAGACTTATATACCCCTTCACAGTGCTTTTACAGCTAATGTTGCAAGTGTCTCTAGCAAGTGTCTTCAAAGAAAATATGCTATTTGATTAAATATGCCATATTGTCCTAAATGCAGTGCCAGATATCATGTGATTAGGCTGTATATTGTGTTTGTGTGTATATGTGAAAGGAGGTTGCTATGTAGAGTTCAAAGCTGCTTTTTTTTGGTGATCATGGCTTGCTGTGAAAATCTCCTGATCTGATCATGATTCCTCCTTTACAAGTTTCCTTACCAATTAATGGTCTTGTGAATCAGAATCAAGCAGGCATTTGGCTTTATTCCTATTCAAAAAAATCACCATCTATGCAGCAAAAGTTACTGGTTGCATCCATCCATCCACTGTCAGTGATGCTCCCATCAATGAGATCAGTTGTTTGGTGTTAAAGAAAGGAACACTAGGGTAGGAATTTGCCCTGAAATTTGCAAATTGGGAGTTCAGTCCCAGGTCAATTTCTGATAACAGTACTGCCGATGTAATCACTGTCTGCCACATAGGAGTAAAAAAAATGTTAAGATCCTTATAGTAAGTTTGCCATGAGTTCCACTGTTTGATGCGCTGTCTGCTGTTGAATTGGATTAGACCATAACTTCTTAGACGGATGTTGAAGAAGACCTCCTATATTTGAAATGGAGTTAGAGCCAGCCCAAATACTATATAACAGAGATAAAAAATAGAAGATTCTATCAAGATTGGTTGGAAACATGCCGAAGAGGCGGTCATCCTACAGTGGATAGACAATGGCTAAAATGAGGGTGCTAATATACTCTGTGTGTGTGTTTGTGTGTGTGTGTGTGTACACAATTTTTTAAATTATATTTATATATCTTTTTGTACTGCTATTTTATTTATTTCTTTTGAAACATTTAAACTTTTTTAAAGAAAAAAAATACTACCCGAACATGCTGAGGCATGTATCCACTCCCTTTTGAGGACAAATAATGTAGACCTGACTTACTTATGCATTCCAGAAAGTACATGACATTTCATATAAGTATGAACAGAAAGGGTATTAGAATCCAGGAAGGAGGATGTTCCAGTAACAGGAAATAGGAAGAGTCAGGGATACTATTATTTCTGGTTAAAGATGGGGAAGTAATAGTAGAAGGCTGAAGAAAAGATGGTCCAGGAAGTTGAGAGGCAGTCATTTGATTTTGCCCTAAAAATAGAGTAAAGAAGTTTTATAGTAATAATAAATAATAATGTACAGCAGGAACGAATTAGGTAATACAAAGGGCAAACATGAAGCATCTGCACTATGAACAGACTCATGAGCACAGTGAGTTGTACAAACAGAATTTAAGATTAAAAGAGGCTTAAGAAAAAAATGAAGAGAGAGCAATTGGAAAAAAAATCTAAGAATGTGGGAAGAATGGAGAAGAACTTTAAATAAGAGGAATGGTATATTTTGTAGATATTACAAAATTAAACAAGATGCAGTAACCAAGTGGTTATGCAGAGTAAAAGAAAAGAGAATCATAATGTGATTTTGAAGTTATGGCTTAAGAAAAATGGGGAAAAAAATCAGGAAGAGAGATTAGAAGATGAATGAACTGAAGCAGCTGCTTTGACACAATTTAACTTTAGAAAATGGGAGACCATGATGACAGAAAGAAAAATGAGATAAAAGCAACAAATCAGCTCAGGAAATCTTATTTTAAAAAGGTGGAAGCTCAAGAATGAAAAACTTTGAAAACAAAAATAACAACTAATGGGATCAAAGCAGAGACAGCCTCCAAGCTCACTTCTTAGCACAGAAGATGACTAAGAAGTCAGACCAGAATCTGTTAACAATGACCTTGAAGGAATGATGATAAAAACTAAAGGAAAATAGCACAGCATGGTATTGGAAATTTTTTTAAAAATACTATTTTTGATGTGATAAAGAATTGTTCTAAAGCAACTCCTAATTTCATGCAAACCTTGACCAAAGAACATGTGTCATAATCTGCATTGTAGGAAGGGAGAGAAGTACATACAGAGGAAGACAAGAAGAATTAGAAAAAGAGAGGAAGGTATTGCTATCTACTTCTGGTCCTAACCCAGCCCAGAACTTGCTCATTGTCTAAAATTAATGTTATAATTAATACCGTTTGCCAATGTGTGCTATATAGTTATGTTGATCAACCAGGATATTTTTTATTGTTTTCAGAATACAATAAAATCAACTATTACCTTTCTGTTTGTTTTATATCAAATTCATTATCTAACAGAGAAACCAGGGAAATTACCAAGAAGTGGCCATGTGATTCAATGTTATGTTTTATTTCTACCAAGCCAATAGCGCATACATTAGTTTAAACATTCACTTTTCGTAAATTAGAAATCTTTCTAACAGAAAAAGCTTATTCTGTATTTTTTATTTATTTTGGCAAGATGTTTCTATGATGCTGTGCCTTTAAAATACGTTTTTGATGATGGAATTGTGATTTCCCATTTTTTTTTCCTTATTACAATTATGAAGGTGGCCTGAAGAAAGAGCAAAGAAGAGTTTGTTTGAGATCTGATTCTAGTAAGTAAGCCAGAGGGAGTGAGGACTATTACATTTGCCTCTATTACTCTATTTTAACAAACCAGAACAGAGCTAAAAGACCAGAAGGCCTTCTTGTTCAACTTCCTACTCAAGCAGGAAACCCTATACTATTTCAGATAAGGGACTGTCCATCACCTCCAGTGATGAAGCATCAACAACCTCTGATGGCACGCTGTTCCACTGGTTAATTGTCCTCACTGTCAAGGAAGTTTCTTCTTAATTTCAGGTTGATTCTCTCCATGACTAGTTTCTATCCATTGTTTCTGTTACGAATTCAGCTCCGTGGCAGAGGAGGGAGCTGCCCTGGATGCTGATTGGCTAAGCTGTCTGATAGTGGGGTATTTAAGGAGCTGTCAGATGAGGAAACCTCTGTTCGTAGTTTAAAGCAGTTGCGGTTAGCTAGTGATATTAAGAAAGCTTTTGAACTAAAGCTGTATCACCTCATTTGTCCACAACCATCTCCAATGTTCACAATATTGAACACTGGTGATGAGGATGGGATATTGCGACAGAGGCAGTAGAATAGAGAGAATCAGGAATTAGGAGCATTAGCAATACGATTTCCTCAGGGGCGAAATTAACAGTGACATCTCCTCAGAAGATTAGCAATGGCTGCCCTCCTGGCATTCACTCTTTTTAATCCCAATACTGAGCCATGGAATCTTATAATACTAGGTTCAAATGTTTCCTCAGGGCTAACAAAGTAACTGATATGTCCAGTGACAGAAAGTGCGCTTATTTTTTAAGCGTTTGTGGACCAGAGATGTTTGATACGGCCATCTCCCTTACAACCCTGAATTCTATACATACTGTGACATGGGAGATTTTTATGCTCCACCCTCCTCCAAAATTGTTAGAAGACACGCTTTTTACCACAGAAATCAGAAGGAGGAGAAACCATTATGTAGCTGCTCTGAGATCCGCCGCTTTATATTATGAGTTTAAAGATCTCAAAGATGCCTTGATGGACAGGTTGGTGTGTAGCATGAGGGATCTTTGCCTTCAATGCAGCCTTTTAGCCAAGCCTGAGGTAACTTTCCAGTAAGCATGGTCCAAATCTCTAAGGAAGAGCTGGCAAAGATGGAGCCTTGGAATTGGCAGGAGAAGGTAGACCATTTCTTATTAATACAGCATACAACCCTTGCCAGAATACTAACAAAAGCCTAGCAGAAATTCTGATGGGACGATGCCTGAGGACCCCTTTAGATAGATTGCATCCCAGTTATGCACCAGAGAAACCTTCGGATTTTGAAGGGATGGCCCACGGATTTAAATTAGGGGATCCTATTTATGTGAGGAATTTCACGGGGCATCTCATATGGGTACTTGGCAGGATGGCGGCTGTAACTGGACCATGTTCTTACAGGGTAGAATTGATGGATGGTCGAATGTGGAAGTGCCATGTGGACCACATATGTAGCCGATGACCTCTATATACCTTGCTGCAGCCCAAGGGAGATGAACAAGAACCATCAAGCCCTGCCACAAAGGCGAGAGGAACCTGTACTACCAATAATGATGACAGCCCTGTCTACACCCGAGGAACCGGAGGACTCACCTGTGGAATTGGGCCCATCTTGGTCTCTGTCATCGTCTTTGCCCAGTCTGATGCCTGGTGGTGGTCCAGAAGGTATTCAGGGGGCAGCAAAAGTAACTTCGCCAGTTTGTTGCTCGCCAACCAGTTCAGCAGAAGTGGAGCTGAGACGTTCCACCCAAATCCAGCATCGGTCAGCGTATTTGCAAGAATACCCATGTGGGAACGTGGTGGGAAGGAGTGTTACATATTCAGCTCCATGCCAGAGAAGGGAGCCGCCCTGATGCTGATTGGCTAAGCCGTCTGACAGAGAGGTATTTAAGGAGCTGTCAGATGGGGAAACCTCTGTTCTGTTCATTCGTAGTTTAAAACAGTTGCGGTTAGCTAGTGATATTAATAAAGCGTTTGAACTAAAGCTGTTTCACTTCTTTTGTCCACACCCACTCCAATGTTCACAATATTGAACAGTTTCTTTTCCTACCTTCTGGTGTTTTGGAAATAAGTTGACCCCCCTCCTCTTTGTGGTATTCCAATACTGGAATACTGCTATCATGTCCCTCCCCAGTACTTTTCTCTAGACTAGCCAAACTCAAATTTTGCAACCGTACTTCACATGGTTTAGTCTCCACGTCTTTAATCATCTTAGTTGCTCTTTGCACTTTTTCCAAAGTCTCAATAACTTTTTTGTAATGTGGTGGATGGTAAATTGGATGCAGTATTCCAGGTGTGGCCTTACTAAGGCTTTATATGTTGATACAAAATCACTTTATGTTGTTTTGATTGTATACCTCTGCTTAAACAGCCAAGGATTGAATTAGTTTTTTTGGCTGCTGCTGCACACTGCTTGCTCATATTTATGTGATCATTCACTGGGAATCCAAGGGTCCTTCAGTTACTGCTACTATTTTGATCTAGGTTTCGCCTAATCTGTACTTATTGGTTTGTAAAACTTTGCTTTTCATCACATTACTTTTCACTTTGTTGGATAGGGCCCATTGTTTAAGTCTGTCAAGATCTTTTTGGATCCTGACCTTGTCTTCGGGGCTGTCAGCTTAATATCATCTGCAAATTTGATGAGTTCCCTTTCTATTCCCTCATCTAAGTCATTTATTAAGATATTGAAGAGTACCCAGCCTAAGACAGAACCTTGTTGTACCTACTGCTTATTTCCCTCTATGTAGACATAGTAACATTAAGGACTACAAGGTTGAGCACGGTTTGTCAGCCAGTTACAAATCTATCTGGTGATGATGTTGTCTATCCCCATGTTTCTAGCTTACCAAGAAGTAGGTTATGGTCTACTTTGTCAAATGCCTTGCTGAAATCTAAATATAGTATGTCTACAGAATTTCACTGGTCTACTAATTTAGAATGAAATAAGATTGGTTTGGCATGGTCTGTTTTTAACAAAGCCATGCTGACTTTTAGTTATAACTTCATTTGTTTCTAGATGTTCACAGATCTGCTTTTTGATACTTTTCCAGTATCTTCCCAGGTATGTTAGGCTGTCTTTGATTTCCTGAGTCTGGTTTTTTTTTCCTACTTCCTTTTTTTTGAAGATGGGAACCACATCAGCTCTTAGTAGTATTTTAACCTACAAGAATTATTTAACCTCTGGTACAATTGAACCTTCCAGAGGTAGTCAACTTCTGGTAGGTTAAATAGCCCTTTATTTATGATCCTTAAAATTAAATAAAATATGATTTCTTGCAGTTTTTGATAGTCAAACAATTTTCTTTTGAAATTTGAAATGCAATAATTGAATGGCAAAACATGTACGTTCCTAAGTCCAGTCAAGGTAAATAAAAAATCATGATTTTATTTGCATTTTGCACTACATTATATGCATTATGTGCACCTCAAGAACTTAAATTGGTGTGTGTGTGGTCTGTGTCAATACTTCAGCTAATTCCTTCTGTGAAATTGACACATTCCCAGTGGTACTGAGCTGTAACTTACTGAGTTATTTTTGCATGATTTTGTGATTCTACTTTAATCTCCATTGTTACTTGCTGCCACTTCTAGAAAAGGTTAATATTCTCCCATTTCCAGCAGAAACTCAGAGTATATGAGGTTTTTTGCACATTTGAATGTTGGGTGGGCTTGGAAGGGACAGATGAGCTGGGTATTAGTGGGCTCCTTTCAACAGTAAAACAGCAAATAGGAACTCAGTCCATCCTTAACAGTAACTAATAATTGTTTTGACCTCTTTAAGAAAAAAAGAAACATAAATACTTTTTAAAGGGGGAATATTCTGTTCTTATCAGCTATCAGGCAAAAAAAAGGGAAAACAGTAAGCTGTTTGGCTTTTTTATACACACATACAAGTTTATTATTGATTTTGGTAGCAAAAGTTGAATGGAGGAATAAGTTTAAATGCCCAGTGAAACATAATGTAAAAGAAAAAAAGTTGGTGTCAGTGATATAAATCAAATACTCTGCAGATTTCAATTGTGATTTATTTCCAACATAGACTTAGATGGGTTACTATAAATTAATCCTGTTATCATTCCCCCATATTTCTCTCAAACATATGTAGACATAGAAATATGTATCTAACAAAGATTCATATGCTATCCCCATATTTATTGAAGTTGCATTTTAATAAAAAATGTAGCATAGAGAACGTTACATAAAACTCCATGCATTGAATCAACCATATCTATGTTCCCAAGAAAAAAAACCCAAAACAATCAATTGATTACTAGGGAGGCAAAAAAGAAGTTTACAAAATCTATGTCCTTGGCTTCCATGCATTAATTCCCTTCATCTGAGGGAGATGACAGTTAAGAAGTATGAAAAATAAAGCAAATAAATAAATAAATTTCCAGTTCAGGTGAGACAGTCCTACTTAAGGAAAGTTGTGAATAAGAAGAAAGGACACTATTCCTTTTTTGTTTCTACAAAATAAATATTTGATTGCATACTGATTGAACCAGATGTGGAATGATTCATCATTCTCATTTTAATACCTTGAATTATATTTTTCAACTTATCACCTTATCTTAAAATACAACAAATTACCTCTTCTTCCCATGTCTATCTTTATTTTATAAACAAATCCATAAAACATTATCATTTCAGTCCTAAGATCAGCAAAAGTCCATTAAGGGTTATCAGAGATAAAAACATATATGTTTTAACCTTGATCAAATAAACCAACTTTATGTTCCTGTTTTTATTTTTTACAATATTAATTGTAATATTGTAATTGTAAAACTGTGAGATTATAATTGTACAATCTTAATCTTCAAATAATGCTATAGAACTCAATTTTATTTTTATTTTGCCTCTTCTCACAAGATTCTTCAAAATTTTAACAAGCGTCTTTTGAAAATCCAATATAGGAAAATTAGGTCACTATTGGTTTATTGTTTGTATAACCCTTTTAGTTATTAACACATCATCCAATTTCTTTTGTATGAACAGTGTAACATCTTGGAACATTTATGGGTGATCTGAAGTCATCTCCTTGTACAAAGAGACATTATTGAAGAATTGGTCTACTTGTCAGCTCTACATTCCATCACAGTTGTTGGTTTCATTTTTCAGAGATGTCTTCGGTCCACCATTTTTTCTTCTAGAAGTCCTATAGCTCATCTTTCAAAACTGATTTCAAGAGACTGTCATCAGGATTTTTAATGCTTACAATAGGGATTGAATAGCTTCTCTTTCTAAATTTCTAATTCAACACAGTCTTACTTCAATTTATGCCAATTATTATTGGCAAAAACAGCACTGTGTAAACAAAAATAATCAACCTTCTTAAAAGTATTTGGGATTACTTTTTAATTTTTTGATAGAGGTGCACTTCTGGGTCACTTCCCAGCTAACAAGAGAAATAAAAATATATGTTTCTCCTTAGTTTGTTCAGATTTCAATTGGTTGATTCCACAACTATTATGCATTATGTTGGAAATAATGCAATTTCTAATAAGGAATACATTATTTAATTTATATCAATGGGAGAAAATAGTCATTTGGTAATGTTTAAGCATCAGAACTTTTAAAACATTAAAATCTCACTGTTGGATGTTTATATTTTGAAAAGAAATGAATCCAAAAATCTGGGTATGATTGAGACATCTGATATTAAAATCAGTTGTTCTTTCAGAATGAATTATTATTATTTTATAACATGAATAGCACATCTTATTAAAATTGTATACAAAGATAGAAAAGCTGTACTAATAAAGCTTGTTTAGTGATGGTAAGTAAAATGTCAATTCCATAAATACTAAACATTAAAGACTGAAGGAAGTTTATCAAAACAACAACTGAAATGAAATGGCTACTATATTATTTAAAGAAAATGTCCTTTTGTGAGTTTTACTATTTTTGTAAATCTGGAGTTGACTCAAGTGTGTTGCCTTAATGTAGGGTTAAACTTTTCCACTTTTGTTTGTATCTAGCATTTGAAATGTTTTAACCCAAAATATCAGAGATTGAAACTGAGCCCATATTAATATGCAACATGTTGAATTTTACCTTTTAACCAAGCCATCTATTCCCATTAAAAATACCATATGCATTACAGTGTATGGTCTATATCCTAATTATTTTTTTAAAACAAGAAATCAATTTCCCCTGTATGAGTTATCTAGATCAAAAGCGACTTTTCCAGATCAGGCTTTGTTTAGTAAAGCTCTTTTAACTTACATGGGATAGGGCAGAATTTTATTTTACTGCTCTTGTTTCTTTCTTTTTAAAATACTGTTATTAATCACAGTCTAACTTTTCTCAGTTGAAAACAGCATACCTTTTAATATTTTTTTTGCCCTGACCTTAAAAATCCAAACCATTACCTAAAGAATTTTTCCCCCAACACTCTCAGTTATTCTCATTAATATTTTGAAACACATTGGCTTTGGAAGATCTTGAGGCAGGGCAAGTGGGAGGGAGATAACTTGTGAGAGGGTTCAGTCATTGTGTCACATGAATCAGAAATATTAAATAAATGAGTAGAGTGTCAGAGTTGCCAAGAGAACTTGGTGGCACCTTTTGTTGTGATTGGGGCACTCGAAAATGGCATTAGTGAAATATGAGAAATTTCTGCTCTTCTAATCAAACCAGTTCAAATCAATGTTTCAGCTAATCATTTATTTATTTATACATTTAAAAGTTTATGTACAAGTTGATGCCAAATAAAGTTTTACAATTGACAAAAATGCAGCAATTACTATAAATTTCACTTATTTGGACCACACTGAGGCTTTTGATTCCCATCACATAAATCAGGCCCAACTACTCCATGGTATGTAAGACCAAATAATATTATGGAATGACAACCGCAGACCACTGACCATTGTCAAGGAATACCTTCCCACTTGTCCAAATATATACTAAACTCTTGTCCATTTCATCCAGGCAAACAAATACTCCATTTACACTATCTACTAAAGGATTGATATTTCTGCATTGATGTTATATTAGCAGAGTCTCTTATACAGTAATAACTTTTTTATCCACCCTGCCCAGCCGATTATTTCTTTGCTTTTTGAATCATGCTATTTATCTTTCAATGGTTTTCATTCTAAATAAAAGTCCTGGAGATAGTAAGACATTTTACCCATGCTAATGCCACATCACATAACTCCCTTCCTGCCCTCCTATATCAATATCTGCAATCAATGATCTTGCTATAGATTCAGACAAAATCTATCAGTTTTCTTTTCACATTTGCAAACATAAACCCATACATTGAAATTTGGAGCTATCTCATTCTTCCAAACCTTGCAAATTCTTAAATTTAATTCTTGGTCTTTTGTTAGACCAGATATAATTCATTAGTTGTCTCTATCATTGCAATATCTTATCCTCAATATAGAGTGGAATAATTTGAAATGGAAAATTTAGTTTTTCTAAAATATTCATTTTGACGTCTGCAAATCTTCCAAACTAAGAGAAACTTAATTTCCTCCATGTATTAAAGAATGCAATGTATTTAACATTTCATACATAAATTTGGATTGAAATAATCTACTATATCATTGCCAAAGCACTAAGTATGAAAAGTATTTCATTTATATGTATTCACTGGTACATGACATTTTGGAGATATAAAAAATTACAACATTTGTTTCCCTAAACTTTCATTAAATTCACACGATCAGACTTAACAACAAATTTGTTCCTGGTTCACATGTTGTATAATTAACTCTTAATAATGATTTATTTAATTAACCAATAGCTGGTTATGTTAGTTAAATTAATCACATAATGAGAATATTAAGCCATAAACAATGATTTACAAATCACAGTCACTAGAATCACATAAAAGTCAAAACCAACATTCAGTAAACTACATTTTGTTTTAATACAATGTATAAGTCTAATGATGGGCTCTTTGTTGCTTATCTTTTTAAAAATTCAAGAATGAAGGAAGCTCTCATTTTATATCATATTTTGAATGTTCCCATGGTGGTGAGAATGGAGGAGAAGATACCTTCCCAATTCTTAACTGAAACTTACCATAAATATTTGGAAAGCTAACAAAGAGACTTAAGAAAGATGAGTTCTTATGATTTCTTTTATAGTTAGTGGTTAGGAAGCGATCATGTTTTTACAGAATTATGTAGTCAAGAAAATGTAATTTTTTCGTCTTTCTTTTAAAATCAAATTACATTGTGACATTCAATAAAATATATTTTGTGCAGCTAATAAAAAAATGCCCCATCTCACATCTTTGACAAATAAAGCACACAAGTTAAAATCCTACTTCTGATATAGTTTATTGCTTACACATTCCTGTCAGTCATTCTTTTAGCTGTTTTGTTTTTGGGGAAGCTTTATTATTTATTAGTAGCCTTCCATGTTTTAAATGTTTATTTTTTCTTGAGCAGGGGAAAAATCATTTGGCTTTTAATCGGGTGTCACATTTGTTTTTCAAATCTACTAAAAGGTTATTGTTATTACATATGGACAAGTTTTTTCCCCCAAAATCAATGTAAATTCTCTTACTGGAATAACTTACTGCAGTCCCCTGGTAGCAGTATAGAAAATTTAATTTTGCAATTTTACAAAGTGGAGGGGTGGGACTTTTTCTGTATGTAAACTATTTTTATATGGAGGAGAGGAGAGGGAAAAAAGGAAAGGAAATGATTTCATACATAAGCAGACTTGGTAACTGGGTAGAACACTTTTGTATATGAATTGTATATACTTTATGTACATGGCCTACTATCTGTCTAGGAGGGTTCAAAGCAGAGAAAAATGACTGAATCAGTCAGCTACAACATAAAATATTCTGGCAATTAAGTGCTAACTAGGCTCTGAGGCCAGACTAAATGCTAATAGCAAAAGGATAACAGCTTATGAAATGTTACATATACAGTATGCTCACCAATATCTAAGACATACAGTTTTTTATATTCAAGGAAACTATAATGGAAAAGGTCGAGGGAAATAAATCTGTGATGACAGTTAGATGTGTTAACATTAAGATTTTCCCAGAACACAAATTCAAAAATCTGATTTAAAAAACCCAAATATCTGCTGTATAAGTTTCTTTAGAGCCTGCCTTAGCCACAAGGCTGTTGCAATTTTCACCATGTTATACAGCTGCATATTGCTGCCAATTATTTTTATAAATGTAATAAATTTGGCTTTAATCCATATGTAGATAGACCTCACCATATCAATTTAGCCCAGACCCGTAAGTGAAAAGTCTTTTGTGATCATATCTGCTATAGAAGAACTGGTTAAACCACTGGTTTAATTGTAAATTATAGCCTGAAGATCAATATGAATTCAATATGATTTGACCAGATAATATAAGTTCAGCTCAATACTCCATGAATGGCAGGAGTCATGTGTCAAATTGGCAATAACATATTCACAAATTGCAGAAATACCAATTATCAATTGGTATTTACTGATTTCTTCAGAACAGTTAATTCCAAATATAATACTGAATGCTGAGAAGGGGCTGCAGAATTTGATGATTTTGTCAAAATGATACAAGTTTTTTCCAATGTCAAAAAGTGCTGTCCCTTTATAGGTGTGCACAGAAGGACCAGAGCTTGTGTTACAATAATGCAATGTTGTTTCTGTTTGCTTCCTTTTGTCCCCTGAGGATGATATATATAGCCAGTGTGGAATGAAATACTTCTGGGGGATAGTACGAGTAACCTCTTCCTTTATTTGTTCTCCTTTAAAGCAGACTGACCATTGGATCAAACCTGGTTATAGGTTTATAGCACCTGAGTATGGATGTGTAGCTATATTTTGGAGGAACATAGGAATAGCACCTGAGTGTGGATGTGTAGCTATATTTTGGAGGAATATTTTTATCGTGTAGAAGAGTATAGAGGAAGAATTTGCAGTTGAGGGCAGGGAGCAGGTGACAATGATGGAGGAACAGTTTTGGACTTCAGAAAATCAACAACAGACAAACTGAAGAGGGTAAAACAGGATCTCGCCATTCTGGAAGAAACACTAAGAATCTATAGCCAACCAGAAGATGGTAAATCACCTTCTTTCTTTCTCTGTCCCCAAACTGAGAAATTGCTAAATCAAGCTTCAGCAGCAGTTCAGAACAGCAGCTGAAGCCAGTTAAATAACCTGTTACTACATGATGGCTACATGAAATGTTTATTTGCCTGTTTGGGAATTAAGTAAATTCATAGACATAGATCTTTAGCATACATATAGTACTGTGCAAAAGTCTTAGACCACCATTAACTTTGTTGTTGTAGTCCCAAAGGTGCTCTTTCAGGAGGCAACTGCACTTTCTTGTTTTTTCTTTGAAGACGTTTTGCTTCTCATCCAAGAAGCTTTTTCAGCTGTGAATGTATGGTGGGGAATGGAAGGATTTATATTCCTTGCAAACCACTGGTCATTTCCATCATTTTTTTAGGGTAATCGAAGCACTTGGAGGTTTATCTATGTCCTCGGGGGTCACCTGAGTAGTGCTAATGGTTCCTGTTGCAATTTCCCCCCCTTTTTTTCTAGAAATCCATTCATACTCCCACACCATTCAAAGGGTGTTCATCTCAAAGAGCTTCTCTTAAAATAAACATTAATTGTCATCCCCACTATGGTCAAAGTTTTCCCACTCTAGTAATGAAGAATATTTTGTACATTAAGAAAAGATGTAAAGAATAGCATAACTCGTATAGTAACATAGTATTGATAATGAGTCTTGAAGCACAGAAAAAAGTTGCTGGAACAACTCATTCGCCATAGTTCTCTCATAGATTTTGTGATAGATAGATATATACTAGGTCCCTATCTCACTTTACTAAAAATAGGACTCTCTAGAGAGGATGTAGTATTATCAAATACACTGACCCTAATGTGGCATGCACATATTACTTTTACTTTATTGCTAGGTAGCCTCTATGGTGTCTCGCCTTATTTTATTCCCATAAGGTATGAAGTAGATTGGCCTATGAGAGAGTCACCAATATTCAAAGTTCCTCCAGAACAAGTGAGTATTTAAAATGGAGTTTCTCTACTCCAAAATGTCCAAAACACACACATTCAACACACTCCTATAATAACATAAACATAAACATAAACATAAACATAAACATAAACATAAACATAAACATAAACATAAACATAAACATAAACATAAACATAAACATAAACATAAACATAAACATAAACATAAACATAAACATAAACATAAACATAAACATAAACATAAACATAAACATAAACATAAACATAAACATAAACATAAACATAAACATAAACATAAACATAAACATAAACATAAACATAAACATAAACATAAACATAAACATAAACATAAACATAAACATAAACATAAACATAAACATAAACATAAACATAAACATAAACATAAACATAAACATAAACATCATAAACATAGCAACACTGTGTATATGTGTAATATATACACACCTACATACATACATTACAGGGCTGGGCTTCAAAATTTTTAGCAAGGGGTTCTCTCCCAGTTGCTGGGTGGGCGTGGCCATGGTGGGCATGGCCTAGTCAACCTTCTGCACCATGGTGGGAGGGCGGGCTTTTTTTGCCATCCCTGGGCTCTGGAGGTTTTCCTTGAGCTTCCGGGAGAGCAAAAACAGCCTCCTTGGACTCTGGAGGCCTCTGGAGGCCATAAACAGGCCCATTACTGGCCTTCCCAAACTTTCAGTTGGCCCATTTTTCACCCTCCCCAAAACTCCGTACGCACCCTGCACTTACCTGCATCCAAAACGGGCTGCGTGGGGACTCCTTAGAGGGGAGGGATGGGGTGGTCGGGGCCATCCAGGAGTGAGATTTGGGTGTTCTCCAAACTGCACAGAATCTTAGCTAGAGATTTTCCTGAACTCCTGCAAACCCCCAGCATATGTGTGTGTGTGTGTGTGTGTGTGTGTGTGTGTGTGTGTAAATGTGTGTGTGTAAATGTGTGTGTGTATAATAATATATTCAACACGCATGCAAACATAGCATTCTGAACTCTGCCTATTCATCCATTATAACTGCAATTATTATGACTATGAATTATAACAACAACAGCAGCAGCAGCAATATAGAGGAAGGCTTCACCTTGGATTGGGGCAGTGAAGGAGGAGGAGGAGGGAACAGGATCTTGGATAGTAAAGACTGGTTTACAAGTTAGAGAAAATAGGTGAGGCAGGATCCCAAGCTGGGATTAGGTCTGGTGATGGGATGAATAATGAAGACATAGGTGGGCAACAAAGGCACAGGACTGAGATGCGCTTAATGGCTGTGTTATGTACTAGCAGAATGTGGAGGGGAAGAATACAAAGAAATGAGAACAAGAGACTCAGTAGGATACAATTCAGGATTGGAAAGAGGAAGAAATGTAGGGAATTTGGTTGTGATGTGCCTAGAGATTCTTCCAACTTTCTTAAAAACAAGCAAATGGTTGGAGCCATTTTAGTTTTTTTATTCCAGACAACCAGAGCCCAAATACTGGCTTTGTTAAGAAACCGTAGGCCTATGGCATCCTATTTGGTATGTAACTAATTACTTCTAATATCAGGTTTAATTATCTTAATTTTGTGATTAACGTTATCACCCATGCTTTAATTAGCATCTTGAGGAAATTATTAGTTCCAATTTAAAATGAATAAAGCTGGGCTGCACAGGATATGTAGACGATCACATTGCAGGCACTCAGACAGCAAAGTGCAAATTAGGCATGCTCAATCATAATGAATTAAGGGAACGTTCTAGAAAGAGAAGCAGCAGAATCTCTGAGTGATATTTTATCTTCCCATAAATTAAAGAAATCATGAAGCGTGGGGGAGGGGGAAAGATGTTGAGGGAATGCCTCAGGCAGTTTTCCTATATTCAAGCTGCTTTCATGTAGAGGCTGGCACAAATGATGATTTTGATGGCATCCAGAGCAGTACATTTACTCATCAAGTGTGGGTCGATCAGACATAGACACCCCAGATAGCATTTTTATTGCTGGCTTCTTGCTATTCTCTGGGAGTGAAACTGCAGCATCTTCCTAATGGAGAAATATGGTGTTCCAGCCTATGATAATTATTGTTCAGCCTATTATAAATTAAATTTGTGCAAATATCATGCACTCTTCTTGAAAAAAAGATATGCATTATTTTGCTGTTTGACTCTTTCTATTCATTTTTTAAAATCTCAAGATCTCAATTGCTGTATAGCATAATTATCATACAAACACAGTGTAGGATGAAAGAGTTTTCCAGAAGATTCTCTCTCTCTCCCTCCCTCTCTCTCTCTCCTCCCTCCCTCCCTTCCCCCTCTCTCACACACAGACAGAGGTTTAAATGCAGCAAACAAGAAACAGCAATGAAATTAACTTGCATTAATTAATGCACAAAATAGAGGCTTTAACAAGATTGATTAAGTATTACTTTGTATATACTTGAATTAATTGAATAGGTTGTAAATTATAAAGTGTAAACTGTCAGCACTTATTCACAAAGCTATATGTCCCTCCACAACTGTCACATCTGTAGGTGACTACCTAACATGTAAAACTAGCCAATGACTTGTCATTTGTGATCCTGCTTTGCTAGAACACACCACTGCTTGGGTGAACCAGTAATTTTTTCCAGCTATCTCCAAAAAGTGTCAGAAGATAAATTATTTTTAGAAGACCCATTATTTTGCAGGCGTTTCCTTATGTAGAGTTTTTCTTTTGTGCCTCTGTATGGTTAGAGAGAGCTACTATGTGTGGGCTGGAAAAATCCAGACACTCACTAGATGGCAGCAAAGGATTTTCTATACAGCTTTTCTTTTTTACCATCTAGTTGTCCTCTGGATATTGTCTCCCAGATGGGATTGACCTAAACTTGGGAGATTGTTGATGACTGAGGTTGCTCTTCATACATCAGACTTAAAACTAATTTGTAAGGTGTGAAAAATACACTGTCTAAAATAATATGTATTACCAATGCCTGCTTGTCATTCCTTTTTTTGATAAAATCAATAAATAGATATCTGATAGTATGAAGTCCTGGGCTAAAGGAAAATGGTTATCTCTGTGCCAAGGTCTTTTTTTTTTGTAGGGAAGGCAGAACATTTATCACAGGATAAAAAGCACATGTAGAAAGGGAAAAATGCTAGAATGCATGTGGCCAGTGCCACATAACTGTCTTGATTATGGAACAAGCTTATAAAAAGAACAAGAACAGCAGGGAAATGGGAGTTATTGAAGATACTGCAGGATATTGTGCTGGAAAGTGTGTTATCTGTAACTGTGAAATGGAGCTTTCTAAATCCATAGATTTCAGCCCTGTGAGAATGAGAAAGAGTGAGGGAGAAATTCTAGAGTGGCCTCTGAAAATGTGGGAAGACCAGGACAACCTTGTGAATTAAAGGCTTTGTTTGGCAGAAAACTTGTCAGTAATTGAGATAAGGAGGGAAATAAGAATTCATAATAAAACAAGCTGAAAGTGAGAAAACTGCTTGAAGGGAGGATAATTAAATAGGTTCAGACTTCAAACCTTATTAGTTGTCTTTACTGTTATATACATAATTGTTTTGTAAATAATATTTTGACTTGTATACAATATTAGATCAGTAGCATGATCTATCTTAATGTTTAGAACAGTTTGGTAAGCCTTGAGGCTAGAAAATAGGAGACCAGAAGTTTTAGTCACACCTTAGAGATGAAATCAGCTGGATGACTCTGCACCTGTAATCTTCTTTCAGCCCTATGGAGAAGAGAAGGAGAAACCACTTCTGAAATCTTGCCAAGAAATCTGAAGTTATTAGTCCAGGCAGTCACCAGGAATCAACATTCATTCAGAAGCCCACAAAGAAAAACAATATAATATTTCATTTGCTTATGGACTGGTTGGATGTATGTTTGTCTCAGCTCATAATCTTACCCATCGTCCAACAAGATGTTCTTTCAGATCTGAAAATTAGGTTCAAACATTATTTAAATGTCACAAGTGAAAAATAGTGAAGTTATATATGAGTTAGATATCAGCAAAAAACATTCTGAAGATTCAGATTGGAATATAGTGGTATTAGCATAACTTTTTGCTAGGTGTCCATTTGTAGCCTATTTTACCTTGTATTCTTCTGAAGAAAGGCAAAACACAAAGAAAGCTTACATGAAAGTCTAAAGCAATACTGAGTCATCATCTTAGTGGTCTTTCATCAGGTACCCTGAAAAATAGAAATTAAATTCTATACAAAGATTTAAAGTAAAATACTTATTTCTCATTGGGGAATATTGTAATTTGTTCAGATGAAGTACCTATTTTATCACAACCAGGTCCAAGTCATCATTGCCATGAATGTTTGGCTATTTTTTTTCAGGGGAGGGAGATAAGACTCTTTCTCAGATTTTCCAGAGATTAAGGTAGGATTTTTTGTGCACAAAATTTTGGCCTACAAGAGCCAATCCACCCAAATGTAAGATATTGATTTGTGATCAGTAACTCATGGCATTGTAATACCATGGTAATACATAATATCAAGGTATATGCAATAATAGGCTTAATGTTCATATTATTAGGGCATCCTCTTCCTGTCCAAAGCAGCAAACATTCAAGGATAATACCCTAGATAAAATAATTAACATTTGGTGGCATTTTATATATTCAAAATTAGGCATCCAAGGCAGTCATCTCACTTTGCCTGATCTTATGGTTGGACCACAGCTACAGTTTACATTAGAGATTTTAAATCAAACTTCTCCAGCGTAATGACTAGAGTAAAATTATTAGGATTTTTTGCTCAGAAATCATGCTATCAAAAGTTACATAAATCCAGTAATAATACAGTGTGCATATGTTATTACTTTTGATGGACATTAATGCTTAGAAAACTGTGATCATGATCCTATTGTCATTTATATAGAATATGATAGAAAAAAATCTGAGATATTCACATCAGTTCCATGGTACCATCTCCTTTTAAACTAGATTTTTACTGCTCTCTTCATTACCTGTTTCCTGTTCTCTCACTGATCCATATGGCTTCCTTCCTTTGCTAATGAAATTTAAACAGCAACAGCTGTTCAGTGTCACACTGGCCTTTCTAGGGTGGCTAGATGGGTGACTTTTTCACTTCTCTCTTAATTTTTTTCTTCAGCATTTAACTAAGTGTTTATTTTTATAATGCCACACCAAAAATTATATAGCTTTTCTATCAGATACATGTCTTTTAGTCACTAGGGAGTAGCCATATTTACAAAAAATGTTAGTGGTTTTCATGACCACGGAGTCCTAAAATTGCCTCTTTTATGGTGCTGTCATATTGTCACCTGAAGTAGGACTTCAGGGAATGTCATCAGAATAAGGCAGTTTGGCAGATGTTCAGGGGGCCACTGGAGTACCTAGAAATGCTGCATTTGAATAGCAGGATGATAAACCTTTACATTTTAATTATCAGATGTTTCAACTCCATGGAGGATTTCCCTAGAAATTGTTAAGACCATCTGATATAATTGCTGTTGCCTTTTCTTTAATAAGAACATTGAGCCAGTGCTGTTGATCTGCTATTCTTATTCTTATGTGAAGCCCTTACTCACAAGGATAACTTATACGTGTCCCATTTTCCAAGTCATTTCCTAACAATAGCACAAATTATGTACATTTATTTTCATTGATGAATTCATTATTTATGAATTATGTAATTTTAAAATTTTCATTTATTTAATTTGACCAATATGGCACAAGTCTCTTATTTCAGACTATAACAGTTTTACTCAATGATGTATAAACATGACTAGATATTGTATATCTTTCTTTGAAAATGTTTGATGTGGCCATCCCATCTTCAGCTTTGCATTTTTATCCCCCCCTCATTTGCCTCATGAATTTCACTTATAGCAATTACAATCCAAATCAAATACTTGCATATTTAAAAGCCACCCACAGCATCTTAATATGGTAGACAACAGATGGAATCGACAGTTTTAATAGGGAACAACTAACATCATCTCCCAGTCTATTCTTCTGTATTGGATTTCAAACAACTGATATCAGTTTGGACATGTATAGATATGGGGCCTGCATTTAAAGTCAGAAATTCAATCAATAGACTGTCTCTCAACAGAGTTTACAAGATTTGATCAGTTAGAAGTGACCATCTGGCTTAATCCTTGGAGTTCTGAAGTCTCGTGTAGATCTTCTTCACTAATGTAATTTTTATTTGGTTAACATTAATAAACTATAGCAAACCCTGCAGATCTCACACTCTGGAGCTGTAACTCAATTTTTGTCTTTTATTTGAGTCAAGTCAAACATCTGCTTCTCTGAAGGGAGTATACATGTAAGTGTGCATAGGGAGACTAGTAAGAGCAGCGTAATGCACGCATGAGGCATACTAGTTTTGAAGGCATTGTTTCTGAAAGAGAATAGTAAACCCTGGGGATTTCAGAAAAAAATTATAAAAATGGTAAATTAGGTTCAGAAACAAGGCAACTTGAACAACTGAAAAAAAAAACTAGTGAGTTATGCCTTTACTTTTCTTTTTAAAAGACACTGATTACTTATGTATTTGTTGTTTTTTTTAATATATTTTATTCATTTTCACATTCCATTTGCAATCACTTATATACAGGGTATTTACTATAAAGAAAGAAAAAAGAGAGAAAAGAAAAAAGAAAAAAAAACCACCCTATATAAATACATTCTTGTTCTTATTGAGACTATTTTAACGCCCCCCCACCCCCCCCCCCCACAAATCCCCATCCCTAATCCTCCCGACTTCCCAGGGCCCACACCTGGCACTACCTTCTGTCTAAAATATCTTGTATACATATGGATTAAAAATAAAAGTAATATGTCAAAAGAAAGAAAAACAAGAAAACAAAAAAAGAAAAAAAAAGAGAAAAGAAAAAAAAGAAAAAAAAAAGAAACCACTCTTTATGTTGATCTCAGCCACCCATCTTTATCTATGCTTAAATAGTATAAGTCATTCTATCTATATTTTATTCTCGTCTCTTACTTCTTTGTTATTTACCCCAACCTTCTGTAGACTCTCCCGTTCCTCTTCCTAAACCTTATATTCAGGTAAACATTTATACAAATTTGTGTAGACATCAATATACAGTCTAACCAAAATTGATCCCTTCCGATAAAATTTAAGCAACGTGGTTCATGCCACATATTCAAATATTACTTTACAGAAGAATAATCAAACTTTCCCTTCTAATAAAATTTAAACAGCGTAAATAATCTTTCTTAACCTCCTTTTCAAACAATAATTCAAAATAATCTAACCAAGCTTCCCCTTCTTAGTAAAGTTTAAGCAGCGTAGATCAAGTATTACTTTACACAAAAATCAGTTTCTATCTTAAGATAATCCCAACCGACTTTCTCTTCTAATAGGATTTAAATAATGTAAATCATTCCACATGCATTTTAACCTCATCCCTTGCTTATCTGATATTTACCACTATCAAATTTATGCAGACATTTGTTTAAGATTTAGCTCAAAGTAATTTCAACCAACTTTCCCTTCTAATAAGAATTAAATAGCATGGATCATTCCACATATTCAAATAATACTTTCAACAAAAGTCAGTTAACCTTCTGTTTTAAAGTAGTCCCTTCTAACAAAATTTAAACAACATAATTCATTCCGCATTCATTTTACATCTATCTTAAGATAATCCCAACCGGCTTTTCCTCTTCTAATAAGCTTTAAACAATGTAAATCATTCCGCATATATTTTACCCTCATCCCTTGCTTGTCTAATGTTTACCACTATCAAATTTATGCTGACATTAGTTTAAGATCTAGCTCAAAGTAATTTCACCCAACTTTCCCTTCTAATAAGAATTAATCCGCTTTTTCTACCGGAGAGAGGTCGCAAACCCCCATTTGGTCCACAACTTTGGCAAATATTTTAAAATGTCTAAATTCTCGATCTCCGTTTTTCTGCTTCTCCGAGGGAGGAAAGGCTACCCCCTCCATCTTGCAGCCACGCGGCCTGCCGTTTGCCTTCTCCTTCCGCTTGTCTCTCCTCTCTTCCAAGTGAGTCAGGAAGTCCCGCCTTCAAAGTCCTACGATAGAAATCTCGGGCCTCCGAAACAGAGTTAAGACGAAATCTTTGATTCTCAAATGTGACCGTAATGCCGGCAGGGGCCTCCCATCTGTATCGAATCTGTTGACTCCTAAGCTCTTTAGTTAAAAAGGCGTAGTCCCTTCTTGCTCTCAACATCTGGAAAGGAATATCTTTGAAGACAATCAGGTCCTGGTCATTAACTCGGAGACTGTTATTATGAAACTTTTGCGCAATCGCATTTCTGGATTCTTTTGTGGAGAAATATATAATTATGTCCCTCGGGAGCTGTCGCTGTTCCGCTACCAATGAGTTCTGGCGATAGATTTTCCGAATCTGCCAATCAAAGTTAAGTCCCGGGCTTCCCACCGCATGGCTGAAGGCTTCAGCAAAGGTCTGTTTCAGATTCTCTTGCTCCTTTTCACGGAATCCTCTAACTCTTATTGCAAATGCCTTCCTATTAAAATTTATCATCATGAGCTGTTCTTCAGTGTCTCTAATTTTTTGTTGTAATATTTGAATATTAGTAGTCAAATTAAAATTAGCCTTCTCCAAGCTTTCCAATTTATTCTCTATTTCAGCAGAATAATCTGACAGGGCAGACACGGCTGCGAACGTATTCGCCTTCATTTGGTTAATTTTAGACTTTAAATCATCATATAGTTCCAATACAAATTCCTTAATTTCTTTTTTAAAATCATTAAACATTTTAAAGAAGTATTCCTGTGTTAAAAATTCTCCAGTAGAGGGCATAGGAGACAAAGGCTGTGGTTCCAATATAAATTCTTTAGATTCTTTAGGCACATTTGTAGCAAGACGCTTCTTTGATCTGGGTGCCATAATAAATAAACAGATAAGCAGTGCTTTTGCTCCCCTCTGTTTCCAAAGAAAAAGAGTTTATTTTGTTAAGGAGCGGTCTGCAGGAAGGTAAAACCGGCTAAGTACATCCGCTATCAATCACCAACGGGGGGAAATCGCCATTTTGAAGTCCATTTAGACAAAGAAGTCTCTAAGACGAATGGTGCTGGTATTTAAGATAGTAATAAAAGCATAAATCTCACAGGAGTGGGACCCGCCCGTATTAACCTAGCTTGAAAAAAACTTTGCTTTGTCCTGGGGGGGGGGGGGGGGGGCTAGCCTGTCTGGGGCTGCCAAAAAAGGCAGCTGAGAAGAACTGGCTGGAGATAAAAGCTCCGCTCCCGCTGGATCTAATCTCTGTCCACAGCCAAAAAAAAAGAAAAGGCTGTGGATTACGAATAGACCCTAGCATACAGAGCTACTCCCTGCCCCTTCCTTAGCCAAAAAGGGGTGATATCTATGATCTTATTTAGATATACAGACCAGATCCCTGAGAGGAGCTCGGTTGAGCCCTCCTCGGCAACAGGCCACGCCCCCAGCATTACTTATGTATTTGGTTGACAATGAAATACATTACTTATGTATTTGGTTGACAATGAAATTATTTTTCACAGATCAGGGGATGTTAATTTGGACAATTTTGCATTCAATATGTAATATGTCCTCTCCTGTAAGACCCCCTTCTCTAATAGGTCTTTAGACAGAACAGATGAGTACTTTATAATAAGCCTCTCATCCATTATTCCTTGATTTTATTTATATCCCGCTTTTCATTCAGGAGCTCAAGACAGCATAAAATTACTCTCTCCCCTTATTAACCCCACAAAAACAATCTTGTATTCTGGCTAGGATGGAGAAACAATAGCACCCAAAGACACTCTACAATCTTCTCTTGCTGAGTACCAGAACATGGATTTCCTTGGTATCTGTTCAATACTTTCATTATTGCTCTATTTGAGTAGTGATTGCAGAAGCATTTAATTAATGACTGACTGCATCTCATCATGATAAATATATCAATATCTATCTATCTATCATCTATCTATCCATCCATCTCAACAAAGGTAAGTGCTTAAAAAAGAGTGGAATCCACTAGAACAAAACTAGCAGTTGTTGAGGGCCAATGCTTTATTAGACTTTTTGGGAAAATCTCTTGAAAGTTATTGAAAAATGCAATCTGTGTTCTCAGTGGCCTAATAGGAAACAGCAGAGTGATCATTTTTAGAGGGTGGAGAGTAGTGGGACATATTACAAGGTTCTCTCTGTGGTGTGTGTGTGTGTGTGTGTGTGTGTGTGTAACAGTTTGATCAACTAATAAGGAATATGTGTGTTACGCATGCACACAGAAAATATGAACGACACAAAGAGTTTTAGCTAATGCCCTTGATAAAAATGAAGAGAAGCCAAACTATTATCCTAAAAAATTGTAAGTCACCTATCCCCCCTGAGACAGCATTGGAAATTTTCTGTTGCAATTGACTGATTGTGATTTTGTCATTGCTCACAGTGTTTAAGTAGTTTTCCAATTGTTTTGGGATTGCACCCAGGGCACTATTACTCTTGATACTATCTTTTCTTTCTTTTACCATAGTCATTCTACTTCTGTTTGCAAGTCTTTGAATTTTGTGATTTTCTCCAGTTATTATTATTATGGTTGGTCATGCATTCAGGCAGATATTTAGAGTGGAGTTGGTATTTTTACCTACCTAACTCAAGGACCTGGACCAGGCAGATGTTCTTGTTTAAAAGTACTATCAAAAGATGTAAGCTTTTCCAAGTAAAGCTGCTTTTTGTAATTGACTGAAGGTGATTTTATCAATGCCAATAGAGTTCAAGTGGGACTCCAGATATTTAGGGATTGAACCCAGGGCAATTTACTAGTCAAATTATACTGAAAAAAATGGTTTACTAAAAATATAACACTAGTATCTTTCACTTAGATATACTATTGAGGAAATTTGTACACTTGAGATATTGATCTGATCTTTAAATTTTACTTATTTTAAATATTTGTTATTTGTTTTTAATTTTTTAGTCAATTGATTTGAAATTGAAAAGCAAGCAAAATAGCTTCTAATGAACTAAATAGATGGAAACATTTTGGGCAATGTTGTCCCTTATGTTGAGAATTATATTATTTTCTGTTTAATATATAAACCACACCTCTAGTTTAGACATACAATTTCCAATTCTTCTTTCCCATGAAAGCATAAGACAGGTTTTAGGTAAAGCATAACAACTAATTTATTTAGAATATTTTGATAGTATTTAAATAGTTGTATTGATTTTAATGATTTGCGTTATTTTTAATTTGATTTGAGATTTTTTTTTTACATCATATATCATCTAGAATTTGAGGAACAAATGGCGCTTCATGTAGTTGGATATAGAATTGCATCGACTAAAAAGTTGTACATAAACCATAAATGCATTACATTCAGGAAAATCAAGATTTTTCTAGATAAAATTGGATTGAAGAAAATCTTTAAAAAGCTAAAGGTAAAAGGCAGGCTGAGAAATCTGGACAAGGTTCATTCTGCATGCAGATACCCCATTTACGGATCCATAAAACAATTAGCACTGAACTAATGATATTGCTTAACAACTGTATTTTTGATTAATGCATCAATAATTTAACACAGTATTTGTTTAGTCTCCCCAGATCCCCCTATTATTTACTGGCCTTGTCATGGTTTCTCATAGCTCACATGTTTTATAAAACATTTTCCAAGCTGTTATAAGGTCTAGTTTGTTTTAATGCTCCAACATAACACAGCAAGAGCTATTAACAGGCTGATTAGCATAATCCATTGTGATCTATCAGCATCTAAAAGTTCAGCTCTGCAACTGAACAGGACTGGGAAATTGCTTTGAAGATTTTATGATACAATAACTATCCATTTGATAAGCAATTAAAAATATATTCTCAGACACTAAGAGGGAGTACAATGGGAACAGGAGGAATGTGGGGGTGCAGAACAGAAGCCTCTTGCACGGAATATAGATTACATTGCTCTTATTCCCTTGTCAGGCTGTACATTGCTGGAGGTCCTTAAAACCCCTTGATAACTTTTTGCCTCTGATTTTAACCTGCTAATCCAAGAGAGAAAGGTTATGGTGTTCTTATCCTTGACTAGGTGCATTGTTTGTTTGAAGCTCTGAATCTCTCTACATGCCATCTGTCCTCAGTCTGCAGCGTCTGCCTGACTAGACTTTTTATTTTGGAAAGTAGGAAAGTCTGCTCTGAGGCAAGAACAGCCTTAGATAACTGTCTTTGTTCCTTCTCCAAGAAAAATGGCTTCTCTTGATCCTGATTCTAGTGCTATAAACCAGTTCCCAAGGATCAGCACATCCTTTTGAAAAGCACTAGTGACCCTGTACAATGTGCAAAACTGGGTATACCCACTGCAAGGAAGGCAGTGTTGTCAGGCTATTCAACTTCATAGACTTCATACAACATTATTTATTTCTTTACATATGTTTCTAGCCTGAACTTCACTGATTTTCATCAGGACCCCCCCCCCCCAAAAAGCACACCTTCAACATCACAAGGTGAAATTGAGCTTTTCAGAAATATTTTGTAGTCCAATGCAAAACTGAACTCCTCCTTCCATATCCACTTGCAGCAAAATATTCAGGAGGAAAAAATGAGACAAGGCATTTTCACATGTACTTAATGCTATCTTCCAACTTCTTTGGCAATAACATAGAAACACTAAATTAAATGGCAGTGCTGTTTTTTCAGAACAAACTCATCTGTTGTCTGAGACAGCCGGCTTGTTTTGCTTAATGGTAGGGATGGCCCTTGAGACAAAGACACTTACATTCTGATACAAGCCAATCAATGGTGTGTAGGATTTATCCATCAAAATGTGTGTATTTGCACATGTATGAGACAGAATGTCACAAGCATGCAAACATGAAACATGCCTCTCAAGTTTGCATGGTTACAGTTCATTGTCCCAAAGATCAGCTATCAATGCAGTTGATGCTTTGCTACATAGTTGGAATACAAAACTGACCATACATTGTCCTTGATTATATAAATGTATGCTTAGGCAACTTTACAGATACCTCTTTTCCAATGACAGAAATCAAAACCTAAATTATTGAGTAGGGAGGAGGAACCGATTAGGTGGTTCCACCCCAGGCGTCTTATGGATCCCCAGGGTTTCCAGACGGCGCTTGGCGTTGTGCCTGATACTCTCGCCCGCAGTTCAGTGGAGACCTTAGTCACTAAGGAGACCTTAGTAGCGTCTGAGGCTCTCCACCGAATTGCGCCTTTACATCCGATCCGCGACAGTGGATCCAGGAGGGCTCCTTGGTTTACCGAGGACCTCCGGGAGATGAAGCGCCAAAAGAGACACCTAGAGCGCCGCTGGAGGGCCAGTAAATCCGAGTCAGACCGAGCACTCTTAAAAGCCTGCATCGGAGCATATCTATCAGCATTACGGACAGCCAAGAACAGCGACATTGCCACTCTGATTGCGTCCGCTGAGTCTCGCCCTGCCGCCTTGTTTAGGGTGACCCGCTCCCTCTTAAATACGAGGGTTGCGGGGAACCCCTTACAAGGTAGAGCAGAGGAATATGTCCAGTTCCTTGCGGACAAAGTTGCTCGGCTTCGGATGGACCTGGACTCCAATTGCGCAGAGCCAGCCGAGGTACCGGGGGAAGGTCTTGAACGACACCTCTGGACTGATTTTCAATCTGTTGTTCCTGATGAAGTGGACAAGGCCATGGGAGCGGTGAGTGCTTCCACATGTGTGCTGGACCCGTGCCCCTCCTGGCTGGTCGCGAACAGCAGGGAGGTGCCGCGGGGCTGGATCCAGGCGGTGGTGAATGCCTCTCTTCGGGAGGGTTTCTTCCCACTGGCATTGAAGGTAGCAGTGGTGAGACCCCTCCTGAAGAAGCCATCACTGGACCCAGCCAGTTTGAACAACTACCGTCCAGTCTCCAACCTCCCCTTCATTGGGAAGGTTGTTGAGAAAGTGGTGGCCTCGCAACTCCGGCGGTCCTTGGATGAAGCCGATTATCTAGACTCCTTTCAGTCGGATTTCAGGCCTGGCTACAGCACGGAAACCGCTTTGGTTGCACTGACTGATGATCTCTGGAGAGCCAGGGATGGAGGTCATTTCTCCATCCTAGTGCTCCTTGACCTCTCAGCGGCGTTCGATACCATCGACCATGGTATCCTTCTGCAACGGTTGTGAGAGGTGGGGGGCACTGTTTTTCGGTGGTTCTCCTCCTACCTCTCAGACAGGTCACAGTCGGTGTTAGTTGGGGAGGAGAGGTCGACCCCTAGGCCCCTGAAATACGGGGTTCCTCAGGGTTCGGTCCTGTCCCCCCTGCTATTTAATATCTACATGAAGCCACTGGGTGAGATCATTTGACGGCACGGGATAAAACACCATCAATATGCGGACGATACACAGCTGTATCTGTCCGCCCCATGCCAACTCAGTGAAGCGGTTGACATGATGTGCCAGTGCCTGGAGGCTGTTAGGGTCTGGATGGGGGTTAACAAGCTTGTACTCAATCCAGACAAGACCGAGTGGCTGTTGCGTTTCCCTCCCAAAAACTTGGTCAATATTCCATCACTCAGGCTGGGGGGTGTGTGAAAATCTATGCCCCTCAGACAGGGCTCACAACTTGGGGGTCCTCCTGGATCCACAGCTGACTTTAGAACACCATTTGTCGGCTGTGACCAGGGGGGCATTTGCCCAGGTTTGCCTGGTGCACCAGTTGCGTCCCTACCTGGACCGGGAGGCGCTCACAACAGTCACTCACGCCCTCGTGATCTCAAGATTGGACTACTGCAATGCGCTCTATATGGGGCAGCCCTTGAAGAGTATTCGGAGACTTCAACTCGTCCAGAACGCAGCCGCACGAGCGATTGTGGGGGCACCTCGGTACACCCACGTTACACCTATCCTCCGCGAGCTGCACTGGTTACCAATCAGTCTCCGGATACGCTTCAAGGTGCTAGTCGTAACTTATAAAGCCCTTCATGGTATTGGATTTGGGTACTTGAGAGACCGTCTGCTGCCAATTACCTCCCACAGACCCATTAGATCTCACAGGGTTGGCCTCCTCCGGGTGCCATCTACCAGCCAATGCCATCTGGCTATTACCTGGGGGAGGGCCTTCTCTGTGGCAGCTCTGGCCCTCTGGAATGAAATCCTCGCAAGGATTCGGACCCTTACCTCTCTCCAGGCCTTCCGAAAAGCCGTCAAAACCTGGCTTTGCCGGCAGGCCTGGGGGTGATGAGTTCCCTCCCCTCTCGACATGTATGGTTGTGCGACTGTTGCTTACTTTTATTATTTGTATTTCGTTTTTTTATGTTCCCCTTCTTCCCCCTTGAATTGTTCGCTGCCCTGAGTCCTCCCGGAGAAGGGCGGCATACAAATAATAAAATTCTATTCTATTTTATTCTATTCAATTGTTTCTTCAAAGTATATACAGTATATAAAAGGATCATTTATAATTGTGAAGTAGAGTAGCTTTTTTGCATTCTTCTGCCACAATATTGCTACTTACTGTTTTTCTCAATTTTTGTTCGACAGAGTTGATCTATCATGGCACAACCATTCTCCTATTAAGGGAGTATTTGTATTGAGTGGAGTCACTCATCAAGTGATTCAAGGCTTTTTTCAAAACTCATTCAGGAATTCTCACAGAGTCTATCCTGAGAACAAATGGAATATTTTGATAGGCATTCAAGTGTGCTGTTTCAAGAGTGGCTGTTGAGCATAAGAGAGGTACTTAGCATTTACATAACATCTTTCAAGTGTTCAAATGCAAATTGTTATAGCAGTCTTCTGCAAAGTCTACAGGCCAAAACTGAAACCTGAGTGCCTGTGTGAGAGTGCTACTCTGGGAATGCTGTGGGACAATGTAGATTGAGCTTTATGGTTTACTTTGGAGAAGGGAATGGACAAAATTTCCCCTTGCAATAGACATGGTGTTTATCTTAGATGCTTCCATTATTAGGTCAATGTAATCCCCCCCCCTTCACCTTTATTCAGACTAAGGTTGCCAGTTAACCCCCCCCAAATAACAATAAAGTATGGGAATTGATATGTATGACAAGGAAGAGGAAGAGAAAAGAAATATAGAACTGCTCTTGTTTTGTTTCAATCATTTCCATCTCAAAACAATATTACATCAAAATCTGATTTCTGAGCAGGCATCCAGAAGATTTTATAATGGCAGGATTTGAACCAATCACAAGAATTGAATAACGTACTCTTTTTTAAAAAAAAGGAAAATTACATCATTGTCACTTAATGCACATGATTGAAAATTCTAGCTCATGGACTCACTGGAAGAAATTAGTTTAGTTTAGTTTATTGATCTTGTATGCCGCCCACTCCCGAAGGACTCCGGGCGGCTTACAATAAACAAGGGAAGGGGATAAATAAACAAGACAACACCTTAAAATACGCAACATCCACAGTTACCGTGGGGTTGGATATTCCACAAGTCCCCTGGCCTGCTGGAGCAGCCAGGACTTGGTGGCTTTGCGGAAGGCCGGGAGGGTAGTAAGGGTCCAGATCTCCACGGGGAGGTCGTTCCAAAGGGCTGGAGCTGCAACAGAGAAGGCTCTCCCCCGGGGAGTCACCAGCCGACATTGGCTGGCAGATGGAATCTGGAGGAGACCTAACCTGTGAGATCTAATCGGTCTATGGGAGGTAATCGGCAGGAGGCGGTCTCTCAGGTACCCAGGTCTGATGCCATGTAGGGCTTTATAGGTGATGACCAGCACCTTGAAGCAGGTCCGGAGACTAATGGGTAGCCAGTGCAGCTCGTGGAGGATAGGTGTAACGTGGGTGTATCTGGGTGCACCCACAATCGCTTGCGCGGCCGCATTCTGGACTAACTGAAGTTTTCGAACACTCTTCAAGGGCAGCCCCATGTAGAGCGTGTTACAGTAATCCAGTCTTGAGGTCACAAGGGCGTGAGTGACTGTCTGAAGGGCCTCCCGATCCAGGTAGGGTCGCAATTGGTGCACCAGGCAAACCTGGGCAAAGGTCCCCCTGGTCACAGCCGACAAATGGTGTTCTAAAGTCAGCTGGGAATCCAGGAGGACTCCCAAATTGCGGACCCTCTCTGAGGCACGTATAATTTCACCCCCCAGCCTGAGAGATGGAATATTTGGCCAATCTTTGGGTGGGAACATCAGAAGCCACTCGGTCTTGTCTGGATTGAGTGCCAACTTGTTAACTCCCATCCAGACCCTAACAGCCTCCAGGCACTGGCACATCACTTCTACTGCTTCACTGAGTTGACACGGGGCAGACAGATACAACTGCGTATCATCCGCATATTGGTGGTACTTAATTAGATTAGTGCATCCAAATTACCTTTGTGTTCTTTAATATTATGATGGTGTAGGATAAGTCATAGCAATAGCAGTTAGCAGTTAGACTTATATACCATTTCATAGGGCTTTCAGCCCACTCTAAACGGTTTACAGAGTCAGCATATTGCCCCCAACAACAATCCGGGTCCTCATTTTACCCACCTCGGAAAGATGGAAGGCTGAGTCAACCCTGAGCCGGTGAGATTTGAACAGCCAAACTGCAGAACTGCAGTCAGCTGAAGTAGCCTGCATTAAGCATTAAGCATTTTAAGCATTTTATTAAGATTTATAGGCCGCCCTTTTCCCTGAGGGGACTCAGGGCGGCTTACAATCACAGGGGAGGGGGTGCAGTATCAAAAGACAAAACAAAATGTGAACAAAAGAAAAATAATAAAACACAACTTTCATTCAACAGTCAACACTCGGGCGGGTAAATTGGGAACCTATCCCCAGGCCTGTTGGGAGAGCCAGGTCTTGAGGGCTGCGCGGAAGGTCTGGATGGTGGTGAGGGTACGGATCTCGACGGGGAGATCGTTCCACAGGGTCGGAGCTGCAACAGAAAAGGCTCTCCTCCGTGTAGTCGCCAGTCGACATTGACTGGCGGATGGGATTCGGAGGAGGCCCAGTCTGTGCGATCTAATCGGTCGAAGGGAGGTAATCGGCAGAAGGCGGTCTCTCAAGTACCCAGATCCACTACCATGGAGTGCTTTAAAGGTGGTCATCAGTACCCTGAAGCGCACCCGGAGACTGACAGGTAGCCAGTGCAGCTCGCGGAGGATAGGTGTAACGTGGGCGAACCGCGGTGCGCCCACTATCACTCGCGCGGCTGCATTCTGGACTAACTGCAGTCGCCGGATGCACTTCAAGGGCAACCCCATGTAGAGCCCATTGCAGTATTCCAGCCTAGAGATCACAAGGGCTTGAGTGACTGTTGCGAGGGCCTCCCGGTTTAGGTAGGGCCGCAACTGGCGGACCAGGCGAACCTGGGCAAATGCCCCCCTGGTCACAGCTGACAACTGGTGGTCAAAAGTCAGCTGTGGATCCAGGAGGACTCCTAAGTTGCGGACCCTATCTGAGGGGTATAAAATTTGACCCCCCAGCCTAAGTGTTGGAACATTAGCCAAATTGTTGGGAGGGAAACACAACAGCCACTCGGTCTTGTCCGGGTTGAGTACCAGTTTGTTAGCGCTCATCCAGTTCTTAACGGCCTCAAGACCCTGGTTCATCACGTCCACCGCTTCATTGAGTTGGCACGGGGCGGACAGATACAGTTGCGTATCGTCCGCATATTGGTGGTATTTTATCCCGTGCCTCCGAATGATCTCGCCCAGCGGTTTCATGTATATGTTAAATAGTAGGGGGGATAAGACCGAACCCTGCGGCACCCCACATGTTAGGGGCCTCAGGGACGATCTCTGCCCCCCGACCAACACCGACTGCGACCTGTCCGAGAGGTAGGAGGAGAACCACTGCAAAACAGTGCCTCCCACTCCCACCTCCCGCAGTCGTCGCAGAAGGATACCATGGTCGATGGTATCAAAAGCCGCTGAGAGGTCAAGGAGAACCAGGATGGACGCATAGCCTCCATCTCTGGCCCTCCAGAGATCATCGGTCAATGCGACCAAAGCGGTTTCTGTGCTGTAACCAGGTCTGAAGCCGGACTGGAAGGGGTCAAGATAACTAGCTTCCTCCAAGGCCCGTTGAAGCTGGAAGGCCACCACCTTCTCCACAACCTTCCCGATAAAGGGGAGGTTGGAGACAGGACGAAAGTTGTTTAAAATGGCTGGATCCAAGGATGGTTTCTTCAGGAGGGGTCTCACCACCGCCGTTTTGAGTACGGCGGGGAAGTGCCCCTCCCGAAGGGAGGCAGTCACGACCGCCTGGATCCAGCCATGTGTCACCTCCCTGCTGTTGGCAACCAGCCAGGAGGGACACGGGTCCAGAATGCAGGTGGAGGCACTTACAGCTCGAATGGCCTTGTCCACATCCCCAGAGGCAACATCCTGGAACTCAACCCAGAGATGATTTGCCAAGTAGTCCTCCTGTGTCTCGGCTGGGTCTACTGCGGTGGAGTCCAAGTCCGACCGAAACCGAGCTACTTTGTCCGCCAAGAACTGAGCATAGTCCTCAGCCCTACCCTGCAAGGGGTCTCCCGCATCCCTCCTATTAAGGAGGGAGCGGGTTATCCTAAACAGGGCGGCTGGGCGTGACTCGGCGGACGCTACCAAGGCAGAGATGTGTGATCTTTTGGCAGCTCTTAATGCCCGGACGTAGTCCTTGGTGCAGGTAGTCAGAAGTGCTCGGTTCGCCTCGGACTTATCGGACCTCCACAGGTGCTCTAGGCATCTCCTCCGGCGTTTCTTCTCCCGGAGCTCCTCGGTGAACCAAGGAGGTCTCCGGGATCCACTGACCCAGAGGGGCCGTAGTGGCGCAATCCGATCAAGAGACTCTGACGCCGCCGAATGCCAGGCGGCAACCAGAGTCTCCGCCAAACTGTGGCCGAGAGTATCAGGAATAACCCCAAGCTCCATCTGGAACCTCAACGGGTCCATAAGTCGCCTGGGGCGGAACCACCTGGTCGGTTCCTCCTCCCTACGGTGGGGGTTTGGCCTCCGGAAGTCAAGCCTCAGTAGGCAGTGGTCTGACCACGACAGGGGTATGATCTCATTACCCCTCAGACCAAGATCACACATCCACTGCTCCGAGAGGAATATGAGGTCGAGCATGTGACCCGCTGCATGGGTTGGGCCCCGAATTACCTGGGTCAAGCCCATGGCTGTCATGGAAGCCATGAACTCCTGCGCCCCATCAGAGCGTTCACCGAGCGATGGCAAATTAAAGTCCCCCAGAACTATAAGCCTGGGGAACTCAACTGCCAGCTCGGCTACTGACTCGAGGAGCGAGGGGAGGGATGCTGCAACACAGTTGGGAGGCAGGTACGTTAGCAGCAAACCCACTTGACCCTTGAGGTCCAACTTTATCAGCAGGGACTCACACCCGACAAGCTCCGGAGCAGGGACCCTACGAGGTAACAAAGACTCCCGGATAACAATAGCCACACCGCCACCCCTTCCCTGGGCTCTCGGCTGATGAAGCACCTGAAATCCCTCTGGGCACATCTCTACAAGGGGGACTCCTCCTTCTGTGCCCAGCCAGGTTTCAGTAATACATGCCAGGTCTGCCCTCTCGTCAACAATTAAGTCCCGGACGAAAGGAGCTTTGTGTACAACAGACCTGGCATTTAGCGACAACAGCCTGAGACCAGGGTCCTGATTACTCGCGCCATCTGGTCTTGGAGTGGGGCTCATAGGGCCGGAAGGAGGGATCTCTGTGATGTAGCGAACCCTCCTTCCCCGGTAATGGCTAGCCCTAAAGTCCCCGCCGTGTCTGCCCCTCCCTGTAATGACCGTAATGCTCCGACCCACTCCCGTAGCAGTAGTCCCCCCGACCACCTCACTGACCCCCGCCTTCCCTGGCAGGCCCTCCGAGTCAAACATTCTCATTTATCCACCCTAGCAATTCCCACATAATATTTAAAAACATATAAAAATACAATAGTAACAAATAATAAAAGTGGGCCATTCATTCAATTCCAGCCAACTCCCATACACTCATCATACTATTTTAAAATTGCGCAATTATAATGTGTAGTAATGTGGAAAGGGTGGAGGGAGCGGTGATCCGCTCCTCTCCCTTCTTATGTCCTGGGGAGACGTCCTTGGCCACCAAGTCAAAAGTGCGTGATATATAAGGTGGCTGTATACAAGCAGGATTAGATATAAAGATCCAAAATTCATGGGCGGCAACCATGCAGTCTTACCCTGCCAATGAAGGTTAGCAGGCTGTATATTTAAAAGTCTCTTTCCTGAAGATGGATAAGGGCCCCAATCTAGGGGGCCAGAGTTCGAGGCTGACTTGTGCCACTCTAGCAGATGGAGGGGGAAGTACTGGTGTTTTCGGAGCTCAGTCCTCGCCACTGCAGCCGCCATCCTCTATTGCTCCCACGCCAGCTCAGCCACAATCCTACTCCTCCTAATGGTTAAGCAAAGCCCAGGAGCAAAGTCCGGAGGAGGCTACAATGACGCAGGGCCCAGTTCAAGAATCGTCCTCTTCCCTGCCCGAGTAAGCACACCAGTCAGCCTAGGACGGCCAGATCTTTCCTAGGGGCCGCAGGAGCAGGCAGCAGATAGTAAATAGTAGGATAGGTAACAGGTAGTGAGGTGAGCAAAGATAGATCCGAGGGGGGGGGGGCGTCTGGGACGGCAGCGAACACAACCATTCAGTCCGTCGCTCCGCAGTCTCAATGCAGCCTCCGACAGCCCCCTTTCTTTAAGATGAAAAATTAAGTTGAAAATTGACCCCTCTAAGCTCACTAGTCACCAGGGCTCACAGCCACAGTCACTCGGCTCCAGCAAGTTCGAACAGGCTGGCCAGGGAAGAAAGGTGTAAATGCTGTGAATCAGCTGTTTGGCGCCGCCATCTTTCCCTCCACGCTTTCCTTCTAGTTCCAGCAGCTGCCGTTCCGCTGTTCAGGGGGCGACTGGTAGGACCAGGGGCCAGCAGATAAATGGCCAGGGGGCTCACCAGGCAGCACCAGGGGCTCCCAGGGATCCAAAGGTGGTAAGGGGAGACGCCGAACGTCCGTGCGCCGCTGTCGTCGCCGCGCGCCGCCGTCGCCGCCGTCCCCACGCAGCTGGGCGGCCCGGGCTGCTGCTGTGAGGGAACGCTAAGCCTCCGGGTTTCTTCAGGTCCTTTGGGTTCCGCAGGTCTTAGGCTCTCCCAGGGACTCTTTCCAGAAATTTTGCGGTCCGTTTGGAAGGCTTCCCGGTGCTTTTTCGCCAAGTTTGCATGGAGCGAAAAAGCCCGGTCGCCATTCCAAACCCGCACATGCGCAGAAATCCTGCAGAAATTTAACCACTGCACCACCTCGGCTCAAGTCATGATAAAACAATGTAGTAACATGGCAGCAACAAAGGAATTGTGAATTGTTTTTCTATTGTGTAACTCTTTGCACTGCTCTATGTCCTACAGTATTCCGCCTTAATCTGTTTTGTAACAAAATTTGTAGAAATAAAATTTGTATGAATAGTTATATTCATAGCTGATGTTTGAGGCATAACATGCAAATATGCTTCTACTGCTATTATTGCTCCATCAAACTCAACCAAATCTGTCTACAGAGCTGTGTTGAGTTGGCATCTTGTATTAGATCCAAGAATTTTTGAGAACTATAGAGTAGCATTAGTAATTTTCCTAAAGTAGAAAACTTATTGCCTACCTTGATTAGAACACATCTTATACTGCCAATGTATAGAGTATATCACTATTTCCTTGGATTTATATTATGGTATATATGAGCCTGGAAAGCTACCTAAGTATATTAAACAGAAACTTAGCATGAGATCTTCCTTCTAACAGACTGCCTATCTTCAAGGATGTCTGCAGGAAGGATGGTCGGGAAGCCAAGATGGTGACCACAATCATGTGACTCAACCCTGAATCATTGAAATACTGAAAAGTGATTATGGGCTGAGTATATATTAGAGACACACTGGTCAAATATGTGAGTGAATGTCAGCAGACCTATCAAGGCATGGTGTGATTCACCATCCACTGTAAATAGGAAAAATATACACTTACATGTATATCTGTACTTCACAAGTTTCACTTCTCCATGGCATTGAAAATTAGCCTGAAAAATTCACATTGACTACTGGGAAGCAGGAAATCCTTAAACTAATAAACTCTACAACTGCAGATGCCGGGACATAGAACTAAATATTTTATTTACAATATTAAAGAAGGATCAATTTGACCCTCAACCTTTCAAAACCCAGCCACAGCATTTTTGTGAAGATGACCAGAAGCCTCATATAGCTCTAGCCCAGGAAGCACAGTTCATTTAAGTGATAAATAGAGATAGCAAAGATGGAACCATTTGAATATGAGTGATCCAGCCATGAGAGAGGAAAGGGGAAAAGCAATGATGCTTCTTTTATCATAGCCATGTTACTGCTTTGACAACAGGTAGCACTATTACATATTCCCTTTCCACTTTAAAGCTCGTGTAATTTCCTTCCTCGTGTCTGGGTGATTTTATTCATTGTTTCCTTGCACTTGTGATTGATGTTCTGAGCTGCTAATCTCTCTGAGTGATAACTATTTTCATGTAAGTCCATGAGTCTATGACACAGGCAGCTCGACCAGGGCTATTGCTGACTACTTATTTTGTGCCTCATTTACATTTCAATCTCGGCCTCATGAATGTAAAACCCTAGCTGCAAATTAATAACAGGGAGAATATTAGACTGCTCCGGAGTGGGGGAACAATGCAAATCCATCCAAGCGCCGGGACTCGCCATTGTGTTCTGGGAGGGATTCATTTATTGGTCGGTGGTGAATGACATTACAGAAAATGGCATATCCAGAGTGACACAAATTTATTTCTGCGCCCCCCCCCCCCCATGCTCCAGTATATTTTCATAGAATCAGGGGCTATTTGTCTAGGGACAATTTAGTTTCCATGAAAAATTTAAATGGTTTCTGTGGAGATAGTGGAGTGAAATTTAATTTGTTTCTCATTTACTACAGCAGGTATGAAAAGGAGAAAAATTGGATGTCTGATGGGCAGAAATTGGTGCTGTCCCTCCACATGCATCCCCAAAAGCCCAGTGGGCCTATATCATAGAGATTGAATGAGCTGCTTCCCCTCCCCCACCCTTAGAGAATGGTAACCTTAAACCAACTTAAAGGAAACCTTTGGGGAGGCTGCCAATCACCCTGAAAACAACATTCCCATCGATTCCTTGTCTGTGTGATTTATGGCTTCATTTTACGGTAATTGAGAATTAGTGAGAAGATTAGCAAGGCTCAACACTTCAGCATGATATGCACACTAAGCACCGTAATTTGTCACTAAGGGATGTTGGACACTTTTTTAGTTACATGGGGTTCCCATCTAATTGAATTTGGGGATAACACGGAAATTAATTTGACACAGGAAAATTTTTTAATACACCCATCTCCCTCTATTGTAATGCACAGTGCCGGGCAGCAATGTAGGGAGAGCAATATTGATCCTGATCACTTTCAATTGTGGCCAGCTGAAGGATGGAATAACTCTAAATCTTATTTAAGCTCATATGAAAGCAGTTCATCTGCAGCAATCTGCAGCAGATAAAGAATATTACCTTTCATTTTGTCTGACTGCATCAAGATGAAGTTTTGAAAATTTACTTCTTGCAGCAAATATACCAAATGTCCAAAGTCAACAGTTACAATTCAATTACACAGCAGCTCTTGTGGGCTGTTTACAGGGTAATTTGCTACTTAGGCAGCAAATGAAAATACTAACTATACACAGCACCTAGAGAGAATTTGCTGCACATAAAGATGAGCAGAGGATTGAATGGGCACCCCAAAATAAATATGAGAAATAGCAAGTTCATTCCTGTTTAAATAGCTAGTTTTAAGAAACTATCAGGTTTCTTATGGAGGTTATTTCAGGGTTATTAAGGACAGATAATAGTTGTCTTCTCTCCTCCCAAATAATACTTTTTAGCATTGTCTTCTAGCCAAGTTCATACTAACACCAACCAATGTCAATTTGCTTAACTTTTCTTACTATCATATCATCTTAATGCTTATTCCCAACATGAGGAGAATAAGTTTTGAAATTATCAAACTCAGTGTTTCTTAAACTTGGCAACTTTAAGATGAATAGATTCAACTCTCAGAATTCCTCAGCTACTCATGGTCCAAGTGATAGGCAGTATTGAAGTATGCTACTATACAGATACTAATTTTAAATCTAGAATAATATAGTAGCACATAAGTCTCATAGATTTCAGACAGAACAAAGTTCAACAGCATAGTTATTATATATATATATATATATATATATATATATATATATATATATATATATATATATATATATATATATATATATTATATAGGGTATGGCTAGCTGATGAGAGCTAAATAGCTTGAAATAGATCTATACTAGTCTCCCTTTATTTATTTATCAGCACAAATATAACATTATATATATATATATATATATATATATATATATATATATATATATATATATATATATATATATATATATATATATATATATATATATATATATATATATATATATATATATATATATATATATAGTGTCACAACCCCTGGTAAGCCCCAGTTATGGGAGGAAGCTAACTGCTTCCATCATCTGTCAATCAGCTCGTCACAAGAGTCCATCACGACAGAAACCCAATATTTTTACTGTTGCCTTTGTTAAACAAACACACACACACACACACACACACACACACACACACACACACACACACACACACACACACACACACACACACACATATATATATATATATATATATATATATATATATATATATATATATATATATATATGTTTTCTGAGGTTTTCGCGGACAGACATAAACACAAACTGATGAGGAGGCACGACCCAGAACCAGAAGCCAGACTGCAAATGCACAATTAGCCTCTTTAAAACTCCTCCTACCCTTACATGAAACACAACCCCCCCCCCAAACAATCAGAACAGAACACACCTCCACCCAATCAGGACACACCTCCACCCAATCAGGACACAGCCAAGCCCCCACCCAATCAATTCAAACCCCCACTGGCAGTTAAAAGGAAGAAACAGCCGAGATCTCACATTACTCCTGGAAACACCAAGCCTGAAGTAGCCTGAAGATGACGAATGAGACTTTGTCGAAACGTCGCCAAGACATCTCCAATTCTACGCGGGAGAAAACCCGAATAACTAGAGACATACACACACACACACAAACACACACACACACACACATATATACACATACATACATATACATATACATATACATATACATATACATATACATATACATATACATATACATATACATATACATACATACATACATACATACATACATACATACATACATACATACATACATACATACATACATATATATATATATATATATATATATATATATATATATATACTTAAAGTCACAACCCCTGGTATGCCCAAGTATGGGAGGAAGGTCACACTTCCACTCTCTGTCATTAGGCTCGTCACAAGAGACCATCCAGACAGAAACCCAATATTTTTTACTGTTGCCTTTTTGTTACATTTGTTATATTTATGCTGATAAATAAATAAAGGGAGACTAGTATAGATCTATTTCAAGCTATTTAGCTCTCATCAGCTAGCCATACCCATATTTGGGAATCGAACCTGTGCTCCATTGCCTCCCAGGCAGGGAGTTAACCATTTGAGCTACAGAGAACGACTCCTTATCAGCCAGCCAGGGTGGGAGGTATATACTTAAAGTCACAACCCCTGGTATGCCCAAGTATGGGAGGAAGGTCACACTTCCACTCTCTGTCATTAGGCTCGTCACAAGAGACCATCCAGACAGAAACCCAATATTTTTTACTGTTGCCTTTTTGTTACATTTGTTATATTTATGCTGATAATATATATATATATATATATATATATATATATATATATATATATATATATATATATATATATATATATATATATATATATATATATATATATATATATATATATATATATATATATATATATATATATATATATATATATATATATATATATATATATATAAGATTTTTACAACCCCCGGTATGCCCAGATATGGGAGGAAGATCACTACTTCCATTCTTTGTCCTTCGGCTCGTCACAAGAGACCATCCAGGCAGAAACCCAATATTTTTACTGTTGCCTTTTTGTTACATTTTGTTGTATTTGTGCTGATAAATAAATAAAGGGAGACTAGTATAGATCTATTTCAAGCTATTTAGGTCTCATCAGCTAGCCATATCCTTACTGGGATTTGAACCTGGGCTATATTACATACTAGGCAGACATCTTAGCCTTTAGGCCACAGGCTCTTATCCGTTATCAGTGAAGCCAGGGTGAAAGGTATCTATTAGATTTTTATAACCCCCGGTATGCCCAAATATGGGAGGAAGATCACTACTTCCATTCTTTGTCCTTTGGCTCGTCACAAGAGACCATCCAGGCAGAAACCCAATATTTTTACTGTTGCCTTTTTGTTACATTTTGTTGTATTTGTGCTGATAAATAAATAAAGGGAGACTAGTATAGATCTATTTCAAGCTATTTAGCTCTCATCAGCTAGCCATACCCTTACTGGAATTTGAACCTGGGCTATATTACATACTAGGCAGACATCTTAGCCATTAGGCCACAGGCTCTTATCCGTTATCAGCGAAGCCAAGGTGAAAGGTATCTATTAGATTTTTACAACCCCCGGTATGCCCAAATATGGAAGGAAGATCACTATTTCCCCTTAGGTTAAAGCTGATTGTTTATTTTAACAGTTTGCATTACAGTATGTGGAAGTACACTTTGGATATTTTATATCTGCATATCATGTCAGGTGATTGTGATGATCTAATGATCTAATGAACAGAAATAATGGATTATATGCAACTGAGAAATTCCTAAAAGGAAAAAAATGTGGCATGTCTCTATGAAAAATTATAATAATGTATTGTGTCTGAACTTTTAAAAAGCAGCTAGAATATTTGAAAGTTAGTCTGAGTGAAACCTGATGAATTTTATTATAAATGAACACACAATGTATGTATTCTTTTATAATTTGACAAAAAACCTATACAGAAGAGCATAGATCCTAATTCTCTTCTTCTTGGCTCCAATCCAGTTTTTAGCTGAAATGTTACTTGTCTTGAACTTCCTTCTTGGAATGTGCTCCCTCCTTCCTGGTAAACATTTATCTGTCTGTCTGTCTGTCTGTCTGTCTGTCTGTCTGTCTGTCTGTCTGTCTGTCTGTCTGTCTATCTATCTATCTATCATCTATCTATCATCTATCTATCTATCTATCTATCTATCTATCTATCTATCTATCTATCTATCAACAGGTACAAGGAAACAAATATCAGTATAGACATAGACATGGACACATGAAAAAATGGCACAATTAAATAAATATAAATAAGCAATAAACACATGAAAAGAGTACATATAAATGGGGATGGTAGGACAGGGATGGTAGGCACACTGGTGTGCTTATGCACACCCCTTTAGGAACCTCTTAGGAAATGTGTAACATCCACAGAAGACAGTTTAAGGCAAAAGGTAGGGGGTTAGAGGAGCTAACAACAGGATCAGGTAGACTGTTCCAGACATTTACTATTCTATTGCTGAAGTCATATTTTCTGCAATCAAAATTAGAGCGGATTACATTTAGTTTGTATTTATTGATAGCCTTGTGTTATTGCGATTGAAGTTAAAGTAGTCGCTAACAGGTAGGACGTTATGGCAGATAATCTTGTGTACTAAGCTTAGGTTGGAATGTAGACGGTGTAGTTCAAGGTTATTCAGGTCTAAAATTTCAAGCCTGGTGGTATAAGGAATTTTATTCCGAGCAGAGGAGTTGAGTATTCTTCTTGTAAAATACCTCTGGACCCTCTCTAATGTATTAATGTCCAAAAAAATGTTGCTTTTCATCACCTCTCCCTTTGTAGGTCCATCACATAAAAGCATTATAATATGGATTCCCCCCCCCAACCCAAGATAAAGAAAAAAACAAAAGAAGAAAAGAAATCCAACGTTGATATAAAAAAACATATCTTTAGTAGATTAGTGGAAGATTTTAAGTCTCCATCTGAACTAATTAAGATTGTCTTAATATAGGCATTGAACCTAGTTTTGGTATTCACTGTCATATGAAGCTAAGGAAGTAGTTCAAGAAGAAGTAGAGATATAAAACAAGAATTTACCAAACTATAAACTTTTAATAATTCATGAGCCTTCCAATGGCCAATTTATAATTTTATGTATTCATATATGAATAGATAAATTCTATGCATATTTGCCTGAAAAGAATTCTGTTGGGGTTGTGAAAGACTGACTTCCTTTATTTGTGGTTCATTTACAAAATGAATACCCTAGTTTTGAATGGGGCAAAAAAAAGACTTTTTGAGAGGGATTTACTGCTAGCTGACATGTAAAAATCTCAGCCAAAATACTAAAGTAAATACTCCCTTATTCTTTCAAGAATGATAAAGGTTAGCTGTCCAGTGATGTAAGATTCTAGGGTACTACCTTTTCTTGGCCAAGGGAGCCAGTGTTGTCCAAAGACATTTTCCATGGTCCTGTGACCAGCATGGCTATACACCAAATCACATGGAATGCCCAATGAAGTGGTACTTATTAATCTACTTGCATTTGCATGTTTTCAAACTGCTAAATGGGCAGGAGCTTCTTTCAATATTTATTTCTAATTCTATCTCAATTTGATGAATTTTAATTTACCTTGCTGTTGGATTTTCTAATTGCGAAAACTTTGCTATTCTTCCATGGCTAATGACTATATAAATTCTGTCTCCCTTTGATAAAAGAGGAACTCTAGATTTCAGGATATGACAACAATATGGCCTAGCTATTAAATAGTTTAAGCTACTTCAGTGCTGAACTATGATTCATTAGTGTGACTGCCATAAAACAAGCACTTACATATGTGAAATTTCTCTCAATATTATTGGTTGGATAGAAGAATTTGAAGCAACCCTCCTATCCATAAGGGTGAAAGGACCAACGAGGTGATGTAGCTAATAGAGCAAATGTTGACAAAAATGGATGTTCAAAACTGCAGTTCCTTTCTGAAATGCCTTTTTTTTATATAGCTGGAGAGCATCCTCCCTTCATCAACACTACTTGCTGGGTGCTAACTTACTATAACATTGTCTTTTTTCAGATGCCATCTTATAAGGCTTGCATAGAAAGGTTGTCTCTGACAGTGAGGAAGGAGGGGGTGGGAGGATGGCTGAGTATCTGGGGAGAGTGAAAGTGAGATGCTGATAGAGACATCCTGACAGCTGCAATGGGTCATCAATAGATCCATCAGGCCAGTAATTTGCAACAAATTTAACATACATCACTTTAGTCAGGCCATGCTAGATCCATCTTGTCATGGCATCAGAGCAAATAACACTTAAATCTGGCGTAGCTACTGACCTCTGCAACCTTTGAATTGACACTGCTGTTTGAGCCTGGCCTAGCAGAGCAGCAGATGGAGGAGAGATTAGCACAAAGGAGAAAATAGGTCATAACAATAAAGCTTAACCTGAGAAACAGTAATTTGGGGATTCCTCTTCTGACACAGTTGTTTAACTCATATGCCTTCATGTATTGCTTAACAGCTTTTATTTCTACTAAGATACTTTATTCACAGTAGGACCAAGTAGGAGAAAGCAAGCATTTCATGAGTCTAGAACGAAACAGGCTGTTATGCTGAATAATGTGTTTGCTTTCAAGTAATCATGTTAAGACTGAGTAATTTCATAAGCATAAGAACTACAACAGTTTGATTTTGAGCTGAGGCCTAATTGCTTTTCTTTTTTCTAAATGTGTGCACCATGAGACATGTCATTTTCCAATTTCTGGGTACACAAAGGAAAAACACAACATTTACTTAAAAACTTGGTTTGTCTACCCATTTTTCTGATTTGCCATTTTAGGAATGTATTTGCTTAAATTGTATAATCAAAACACAAAATGCCTTCACCTTGGGAGGAATTCTCCAATTGCTTAACAATTGGAACAATTTTGGTTATAGAAAGACTGAAAAAAGGTGGTGTAAAAAAACTAACACTTATTCATAAGCATAAGAAGCTTTCTTTGAGGTATACACTGACCTTCAAGGCCATCTATAAAGGCTATGAGTTTTTTCAAAAAGGGCACAGACCCCTTTAAGCCCATTCCAGCACTGATACAATGTTTGCTATTTTGCTATTTTATATACAGTAAATTCAGAGGTTGCCTGGTAAAACTGTTAATACTTTCAAACCAGAGACATAGAAATCATTATCTGGCACCACTGAATTTAAGTTAGGAAAAACAGTACATTCAAACACTCACATACAAACATTCACACACAAAAGGTTAAGTTAAATGCATATAGATAAAGTTGAAGAAGATGTGTGCAGTCACAGCAAACACTTTTTAAAACATCTGCATCTAATATTTCAATACTTTCTTTTCCCAGCAACACAGAAATAGAATAATATAGTAGTTAAACTATATTACTTCACTTTGTATAGAAAAGATTGTTGGATGCAGAGTTGTTTTCTCTCTTTTAAAATATGGAGTTTTCTCGAGTTGATAGTTTTTCCTCTCCTCTTTTCTAAATGAAAAAAACAAAACAAAGAATAAATCCAGAGTTTTAATGTTTTTTCTGTTACATAGGGTAAAAAGGTTTTTACTTCCAATTCCCAAATATCCCCCAACAAACCTTTGAACTAAATGGGAACTAGGGTGAAAGTCTTATTTTTGAAGTGGCCAAAAAATGTTAAAAAGAAAATCAAACATATCTACTCTGAAAAAATAGTAATTAAAAAACCATTGTGGGTGATTTCAAGCCAGCAACGTTCTCTGTGCTGATGAAATATCTTAGCCACTATGCTATTTCAGCAAAGCCAGTAAAGGGAGGCATATAATATATTGGAATATGTGGTAAACAATAGCACATTTTTAGGGATACTTCTTCCTCTGCAAAGTCACCAATGAACAATTAAGGGTAGCCTGCAGCAAACTAAAGCATTTGTTTGGATAGAACACTCAAATCAACATAATAGAGAAAAAAACGTTCTATGGAAGTGGAGCAAAATAGATGCCTTGAGATCACTTTGAAGGGGCATGAGTGGCTCTAAAGAAATGTGCAGACAACCTTGCTGGAGGAGTGGATAAACTTTTCAGGGAAGAAAAATGACAACTCAGTCCTGAGAAAGTAGAAAGCTTGAAAATAACCTGCCTTGAGTTGTTTGGTCTAAGAGAAGGGAGAAAGAAACTTTGGCAGGCTTTCAAGATTTTGTTATTATACTCTACAGCAATGATGTAGCATTCTTGTAATCCTTGAGGTGTCTGATCTGGCTGACAGGGATAAATAAAGGGCAACATCATCATTTCTGCCCTCCAGAAATAGTAACCCCTTCTGGTTATCGGACAGTAGACAGTGCATATAAAATCTATGTTGATACTTAGAAGTCCCAGTGTGCTGGTAAAATCACCCAGGTTCACTTGAGTCTACAAACACACAGAAAAGGAGATGCATGCATATTATCATACTGCAAAACAAAGCATTAGGCATCAGCACCAGGCATGCAGTGGGACCCTCAAAACAAACCATCTGGTTTCTTAGAAAATAAACATGATGGTATATTGCAGCTTAGCACTTTGGAAGTGTGCTCACCTGCTCACAAAAACAACAAATGGGTTATCAAGGGCATTCTGTAACAGGTTAATAATCCATTGCTTCATTGGTCATATCCCTGCCTTTATATAGAAAGAGCCAAGGTGGCGCAGTGGTTAAATGCAGCACTGCAGGCTACTGCTAGATCAGCAGGTCAGCGGTTCAAAATCTCACCGGCTCAGGGTTGACTCAGCCTTCCATCCTTCCGAGGTGGGTAAAATGAGGACCCAGATTGTTGGGGGCAATATGCTGACTCTCTGTAAACCGCTTAGAGAGGCCTGAAAGGCCTATGAAGCGGTATATAAGTCTACTGCTATATGTATGTGAAAATTCTTCCAGCAGCCATTTTGAAGTAATGTTCAAAGCATTGTCTCAAAATTCCAAAAATTCCATTAGCCTACAGTGTATGGTCAAATAAAATATTGTTTTTTATCCCTAAGTGAGCAGTTCAGGTGAGGAGGAAAAAAAAGAAAACAAAATTTCATTTCTTCAGTCTTACTTTTTGATTGAGTTCCCATCCTTTCTCTCCTAATACTCCTAATATGTGGTTTGTTCAGTTATACTTAATGGTAATTGTGTTTGTTTACTTTGTGCCCAGTGTTGACTCTTGGCAATTGTCTTGACAATTTTCCAAGTCTTGAAAGAATTTCTGAAGTGATTTGCCATTGCCTGCTGCCTAGGAATGAGAGAGAATGACTCACATAAGCTCACCCAGTTGGCTTCATTCCTAAAATGGGACTAGAACCCACAGCCTCTGGGTTTCTAGCCTGATGCCTAATCCATCATGCCACACTGGCACAAAGTAATGAAAATAGTGAAAATGTATGTAATTCAAATCAAAAGTTTTGAATTTTTATGCCCAAATAGTGAGAATATTGGAGATCCACTAAACATTGATGTAAAAGGTAATAAAGTATTATGAGTGTGCTGCAAAGAGTGGTTTATGATAGACAAAGCGAACCTTTTACAAACCCCATGTCTCTAATTTTATTGGAGAAAATTAGATACTCAGAATTTTGCATAAGATAAGTGTATTACTGGGATGCAATTTGGCCCAGGTTCCTAGCTTTTGCGCATGTGGCTCCTTAATAAAAAGTGTCAGTTAAAATGAAAATACAGCTTGTGTAATTAAATTTAATTGGATCTTGTCACTTTAAATCCTCTTTGTTTTTGAGTGTTTCCATAGAATTGCAGCTTCTGTTTTTGCTAATTTCTTTATTGCAAGCTGCGCACTGAATCTCTGTGCCCTATAATAAAGTGAGAGCTTGTTTTTCTAGAAGATTTTGAACCATGATTGTCATAACAAACAAAAGGTGTGCAAGCGAATTCCATAGAGTATGCATGCGTAAGGATAGAGAGAATAGTTGTTCTTTTATTTTTGCTATATGTAATAATGGACTGAATTGATGCTTGTTTTGTTACATTTCTTTCTTTCTTTCTTTCTTTCTTTCTTTCTTTCTTTCTTTCTTTCTTTCTTATACAGATTTCAGATATATATATATATATATATATATATATATATATATATATATATATATATATATATATATATATATATATATATTGTATTTATCAGCACAAACATAACATATATATATGTATATGTATATGTATATGTATATGTATATGTATATGTATATGTATATGTATATGTATATGTATATGTATATGTATATGTATATGTATATGTATATGTATATGTATATGTATATATGTATATATATATATGTATGTATGTATGTATGTGTGTGTGTGTGTGTGTGTGTGTGTATATATATATATATATATATATATATATATATATATATATATATATATATATATATATATATATATATATATATATAATCAGAAATCAACCTAATTTCAGTGCAAATAATACAATATGTATAGCCTGACAATATGCACACCTGGAATGATCATTCTCTGCAAAGCTGAAAGATAATTCAATTTCTTTATTTTATTTATTTCAATATTCATTATCTGTAAGTAAGGGGAAAAAAAATGAAAGGATGCATTTACAGTTAATCTCTTCAATTGTTTGGAATATCAAATAGACTGACTATAAAGAATATTAGTCTACTGTCAGTTTCCTGGAGACTAATCAGAAAGCCGAATCTATTCTTTTGTTTCAAATTAAAACCAGTTGAATATATTTATATATCAACATACATGTACAGTATGAGCATAGTACGATTGCTTTGTCTGTCATCACCTAGGCGAACATGCCATTCCATAGTGCTGAGCTCATTAAGCCACAAAGAACGTCCTTGTTGTTATCTTAGGGCTACCCATACTACAATCACCATAGAAATGCTGCTATGAGACTTGAGAACAGAATATCAGGCAAAAAAGCAGCCAAGTTCTGGCATATTTCTAGAACCCTCATAACCTACGATCCCACATTATTGAATTGAAAGAAGATTTAATAAAGTATAACCATATGAGAGCAGTTAATTTTATAACATCATGATGTAAACAAACACAACTTCTGTCAGGACACAAATAGGTGATGGGAGAGTTGATGTCCAAGAAGTCACTGTGCATCCACTATTATTTGGATGGAATCTTGGTTTGCTTGTGGGTACCCATGAGTATAATGGTTCTGTGTATTGTACTGTGCATGGTTATTGATATTTATTCTTAATTCAAAACTTAATAGTGGTTCATAGTCTGATATAATGTTATTCCATTTATTGTTCATAATTAATTCATATGGGAAAACTGTAACCTCCATAATATTTTAATTCCTTATTTACTCATTTTTTATTCTTTTAATTTTTTAATTTTGTCTTTTTTAATTGTATTTTTCTCCTTGTAATATCAAAAATATAGCACAAATACAGAACATGGGATCATTATAATTTGGAGAATGATATTAGTAAACATACACAAAAGGAGAGGGAGGGAGGGAGGGAGGGAGGGAGGGAAGGAGAGAGAGAGAGAGAGAGAGAGAGAGAGAGAGAAATGACAAAAAACTGACATGTCTTAAATAATAAACAATGTTTTAATTTAACCTAGCATGACCTCAACAATAACACAAGAAACATATTTGGCCTATCGGTTATTGTCAAATGTGATTGTTTTTTCTCTATGAGAATCTGCAGTTCACCTAATGGAAATCAATAAAAATCATTATATTCTCAGAGTTGAATGATGGGCCCCTGTACCACCAAGATAATTCAAATCCTTGATTCACAATCTCAACAAGACACTGAAACTTCTTCCTGGTTATATTATTCTTGGATCAAATAAAATGGGGAGCTAGCCAAGATAACTACAACATTAAAATTGGTGTATTTATGCATGTGTGTATTTTTTACAAGAATATTTCTTTTCTATATTATTGATAAAAAAATCCATAAAGACAGTTTATGAATTGACATATTTACTAGTTCATTTCTGTCTATCCTCATTTATAAAGCTCTTCTTGTGCACAATACCAAGGCAGCTGGTTTTCATCCTTTGAATCAGATCCAACACATAAATTCCTAGCACAATATGTGAGTTGATTCAAAAATGCAAATCAATTCCAATTTGATTTGGACACCCAAATCAGTTCAAATGGAATCTCCATACCAGATGCCAATGATTTCAGAACCTTAAAATGCATATCACATAATGCATAATACACAGAAAGTATCTGAATCAATTAAAATTTATGTTATGATCCAAAATGTCCCAGCCTGGTTAGAATATTAAATATTTGTGCAAATTTACTCTACATCTCTCAAATAATTTTATTTGTGTAATTAGAGATAATACTAACAAATTATATATAGCAAAAAAGCCACATTCCAAAAAAGAAGCAGTAGGTTTTCCTGCTTGCTCTTGGAACGCATGGAACACCAAACAAAATGTTTAGATGTTATCAGGATGAAATAATAAAGAGAATGCAATAGAGTCTTTGTAATCCAGTATTATACAAAAACCAAAATAGACCTATAAATACCACAACCCCTCTGATTCAAACAAGTTGTCTTCATGGAGAAACCCAAGCCGATTCTTCAATACAAATTGCCCTTCCTAATTAGTCACCAAATGGGAGAAATTAATAATGTGATAGTGATTTTCCAAAATTTCACTTTTCTTACAAAACAAGGTTATATTTTTCAAGGCTCAACCTTAGGATTCTTAGTTTGTCATGTATGTAGTTAATTAGGATATCTTTAATGTACCTACATGTTAGACAGTGAAAATATTGTTTCCATCTTTTTTATAATGACCACATATGTGTCTGACATTTTCACTGGGTTGCAAAGTATGATAATATCTTCTACAACATGTTTCATTTTTAAAACTTATTTCCCTACATTTTGTATTCTCTTGGCTAGCAGTGCAATACTGAAACAAGTTACTAACATTTCCATATAGTGCACAATTATTTGGCAATAAGACTTACTGAAGTCATTTACTTACCTTTCAGTAAACATCTAGAATAAAAATTATATTTTTCTTCATAGCTGGCAAGAAGGAAGATAAGAAAGAAAGAATATAAAGAAGGAAATTTGAAGTTTGAAAAAATGCTGGAAGAAGTGACATTATGAGGGGCTTTTTTATATTTGTTTGCTTTTAAAAAAATAATAAAACATTCATTCATGCAGTGATTACTGATGCTGGTAAGCTACCTTTCTTTTTGAATGTAAAATTGAACCAGCAGCCTTTGATCTGAACTACAGGCTGATCTGAATTCAAGAAAAGCTTGCTGCTAAACCACATTCCCATTCAATCCATTAAACCATTCACTTCTCTTCCCCTCATCACACTGACTCCTAATTTGACAATGACAAAGAGCTCCACAGTGATTTTAAATTTCATAATTTTAATCTGTCAAGTCTGACATTTAATTAGTGCCCTTCTAACCTGTGCCCACTTACTTGAAGGTTACTGTTGGTTTTCCTTTAGAAATTTTTTCTTCTGGAAGAGTGGATTAATAAATATGTACATAACTGGCAGAGATAAAGACAATACACACACAATGGTCTATTAGTACCAAATCTAGACAGATGAGGTTAATAATATTTTAAAGTGCTGCTTTATTGTATTAAGAGTGATTAAGCCTTTGGCTCAACCCTGTATGTGTTGTTCATTGAAAACATAAAATATAAGGTCTATTAAGCATGGTCTGGCACAAAATGTTACCCAAACTACGGTAACAGCATGTTCATAAGTCATATTACAGGAATCTATTACAGTGATGATGTACTTCTTGAGTTAGCTAGCAAACATATTAAGGGATTATTATGCACATGAGATATATATGCATAGCTTTTGGAAGTTATACATATGACTATTTAGAAATAAAAGTTAAAATTGGGAATGTTTTTGTGAAATAAGCATTTTTATTTTTTTTAAATGTAAAACAATAAAGAATGGTATTTTGTAAACTAAAAGGGAATGCAATTATAATTTGAGAATTTAACCACAGTACTTCATTGTATAGTGAATATGTGATACAAATCAATCTATGTGAAATCAAGCACAGGGTTGGGTCCAATTTTTTCCCCCAGTTTCAGGAATAAAGATGTAAAAATATGTGGTATGTACTTGGATATTTGTACAGGTGACAACTTTGAAGAAAATCTACAATCTATATCAAACTCAGATGAAAGCAAAACAAACAAACAAACCCCAAACCCTTTCTTAAAAATACTACTGGGAAAATGTATGTTTATATATCCTGAAAATTTTCAGAGCTAAAAACAATTGCAGAGAAATTCACATTAAATTGTGCTCCCAGAACAGAAATGGGTAGTCCCAAGATTTGTGATGGTTCTATTCTCACCCATTACAATTTCATTTGCTTTTTTGTCCTGTGGAATCCATTCCACCATATAGCATCCCTTTCAGAAGTTTTTAATGTTTAAGCAAATCCTATTCAACTAGCGAGGGACCCGGTGGCTCAGAGGCTAAGACGCTGAGCTTGTCGATCAGAAAGGTTGGCAGTTTGGCAGTTTGAATCCCTAGTGCTGTGTAACAGAGTGAGCTCCTATTACTTGTCCCAGCTTCTCCAACCTAACAGTTTGAAAGCACATAAAAAATGCAAGTAGAAAAATAGGAACCACCTTTGGTGGGAAGATAACAGCGTTCTGTGTGCCTTTGGAGTTTAGTCATGCCAGCCGCATGACCATGGAGTTGTCTTCAGGCAGCACTGGCTCTTCGGCTTTGAAATGGAGATGAACACCACTCCCTAGAGTCAGGAACGACTAGTACATATGTGCAAGAGGAACCTTTACCTTATCCAACTAGCATTTTTCTCTCATCACTTCAAATCCTACCCCTATCATTAATAGATTGGAACAAATGTTTTCTATTTCATATAATCTATTAGGCAAAGGACTTCTGCTTCTAATTTTGCACAAATAACCAATTTTCTTTCTGCCTTTATTACTTCATATTTTGTGTTCGCCTGTATCAACAGTGTGGCTTTATGCCACATGACTTTTTCTCTCCTGAATGAAATAAAGGACAAAATAAATCTCAGAGGTAATAAAACTCCTCAAGAATGAATTGAGTGAGGCGAATTCCAAGTCTGAGGTTAAAACTTTTTTGCTTATTTTATCACTTTCCAGATGGAGACTTTCCAGAAAGCTTGTCTAGTCTTCGATTGTTTTTTTTAAAATAGATATCGATTTAAAATTCTTCTGAAAGGATGCTAAGCCTATATTTCTTAAACATAGTTTTCATGTTCATTACACAACATTGTAGGCACATTATACTGTTAATTGAACAATGGTTTTCATGTCACCACCTTTTTAGTGTTTTTAATAAAATTATTTTGGAGGATTTCCTCCTGAGCATTGCAAAGTATTATTCTAGTGAATAATCCCAGGATCAGTATGATACAGTTGCAATTTTTATGATTGTTTGGACAATGTTTGCACAAATCATAAATAATCATGAGTAAACTATGATTACTTATGACATGCTTCGTGTGTGATGCCATTTTGCTTACTGCATTGGCCATGTTGATGACTCTTAGTTGGACAATTTAACAATTTACTTAAATTGTTATTTCAAGATCGACCTACAGTTGTCCTAGCTACCCACTACACATTAAAGAAAGTGAATAGTGACTGTGTTCTTGATAACAAGTGATAGTTAGTGATAGTGGTTGTGTAGAAATAAAGAAAGGGAAAATCATCAATCACTTTCCTTAACTTGGCTTTGATTAAATCAATAAGGATAGCACCTTCTCTTATCTTTGTGCCAGAAAAGGGAATAGTAGTAGAGTAGCACAATTTATATGAATATATTTTTCTCTTAAAATTCCCAAATCTGGGCTGCAAAATCCAGAGGTGCACTAGATGGCAGGAAAGAGATACAGAAAAACCTAGTGGTCTACTGATTGTCTGGATTTTTGCAGCTAAATGTGATAGTCTTGATTTTTCCACAGAATAATTTCTCCTAATTACCCTCTAATTACCCTTCCGTGATCTGCAACCACAGCATTTTTTTCCTGGGCAGTGAAAGGTATAATCCCTGGGAATTATGTCATTGTGCCATCATTGATCACATAGTATCAACTTTAGAAGCTTTTAGAAGAGGGACCCAAAATACTTTAATTGTTAGCCCAGAACTCTTCAATTCAAATATCTAAGCTTCTGCCAGCAACTTTAGACATTATAATTTTTTTTGCACAGTGTACTGATAGGTTCTCAGAGGCTGAAACTCTATGAAATAGAGATGCTTCCTAACATGATATGGTACACAAAGAAAATTAAATATGACATATATGGCTGCTAAATGTGAAATCACAAACATTTAAGCAGATAGGATTGTAAGACAACTAGGTATTTTAGGGGAAAGCTCACTATTTCTTTGGAATGGCAAAATTTCCTTGGAGAAATACGAGATCTAACTTCAGGCTTCAGGCATTTTATCTATAATAAAACATCTTAGTACATAGAACAACAAAAAGTCATAACAAGAGTATTGATGGAGAAGTTTTGCATCTATTGTCAAATATTCAGCAAGTGGGTATAAAGGCAGGGAAGAAATTGCAGTAGAATTGTCATGGTAGACAGAGTAGATATCACCCGCAAGTCAAGTTAACCTCCCTCCCTCCCTCCCCCTCTCTCCCTTTCTCCCACCCCACCTCTGTCCTCCATGCATTTCATGTAGGCAGAAAGCTCAAGCATATACAGTACTGTACATTCATACTGGTATCACTGTAGAAAACAAATAGGGTAGGAGACTAGAAACAGTAAAACCTAATCAGACTAATCTCTGATGAATTTTTTATTAATGAGAAATTTAAGTAAAAATGGTGGCTGAATTGTAAGGCAAGACTGCTTCTTTCACAAAAATAACCAAATTTTAGCATGGATGTTGAGTATGATTTGGATTTGGAAGTTTTCCTTCCTATCTTTATTCCTGTTAACATATTTTATTTTAAGATATTAATGCACAGTATCTTGATTAGAGAATATAATTGCTCATTATAGGAGTGCTACTCATAAGGTTTAGATTGTTTTAATTTCAATTGGCTATAATTATAAAACATTTGAAAATTGCTACAGTATGATATTCTTCCTAGTTTTATTTCAAATAAAAAAGATTATTATATTAGGGAAATAAAAGCTTATTGCCATGTTATTAAACTTCCCTACACCATACCAATTTAAATGTACTATAATACATCAGAAGATAACCTTCTATAGGTATACCTCTCAAAAATGCATTAATAATGTGTTAGTATTTTTATTTCCATTTTTAATACAGAAAAACACGCTAGAAGCAAAGTTCACTTTATAATTCTCATTAAAGATACCCCACTTTGTAAACAAGTTTAAACTTTATCCTTCACCATAGGCAATGAATAGGTCATGTTATCTTTTAAATATGGGCTCGTCGTAACATTTTTTGGCAGGTGGGAAGGATAAATGTAATCATCCCCCAAACTGTATCCTTTGAGTTAAGCATCTACTTAACTCCATGAAATCAGAAACAAGGTCAACAATTTTTTTTGGGGGGCAGAGGTGGGTTCCTACCAGTTCGCACCTATTCGGTAGAATTGGTTCATCAAATCTACCGAACCTGTTAGAAGAGGTTCCACCAGTGGACCCGGAAAGCAGGCCACACCTACAGAAGAGGTTCCAAAAATTTTTGAAACCCACCACTGGGGGGGGGGATAAGAGATTTGTATTTAACCACTACCTCAATCCTAGGATGTGGTGGGTGAATAAGCTCTATAAGTGGATTGAATAAGAGCACTTGCTCTATAAGCACCAGAGAGTAGAAAGGCAGCATGATAATAATGAGGGAAATAAAACCAAGGAGATGAAATGCCAAATAATTTGTGGCCAAAATTATTTTTTAGGAGAAAATTGTCAAGGATATAGCATAACTGGAGGTCATTAGGCTGAAAAATGCACCCAAAGAGTCTTTTGAACAGGTGGATATGTATGATTTCAAATAAGTCACTCCTATCTTGTCCCAGAACTCAAGGACAGACATAGTGTGTGTCCACACAGGTAATTTTTGCATATATATTTTCTGGATAGTAAGCCTTTTCTACAATACTTGTTTCCTAGCACTGTCCTGGACTTCATCTCTCACCTTCCATACTTGTGATAGAAAGGGCAAGTCTATGAATCCTCAGTGGAAGCAACTGAGATCAGGATTTCTGAGCACGTTAAGGAGCCCAGGGGTTTTCAGTCTGACCCCATGCTGAATGGGAAAATGTCAGGAGGGTGGAGCTAATGGGAAAAGTGGTCCTTGAAATAGGACTATCCCACTCCTTGCTTTACCAGTTCATGAATATGTGAGAGGGTTTCTCTTATGCTAACAAGCAACCTGTTTTCTATTTTACACACTGTCTTTCTTTTGGAGGGGGGATAAGAATAATAATGATGCATATTGGAATATAGTTCTCAAAAACAATCACTAAGTAGTTGCAAATTGGCCACGTCTATTCATTGTTGGTTTTAGACATAATATAGAAATTGAATCAGGATTGCTTGAGGCAGGCAAGTATGAGGATATATTTCGACTTAATTCTCTCAAGACCATTATCATTATTAAGAGTGTTGGGAAGATTAGAAGAAATGGTTAGAATACCGCAGTTTATGTCATGGAGCATATCATTCAGAATATAATTTCATTCAGAAGCTGAAGACTGAAAAAGGCCTCAGAGCCAAAGGTGTGCTTTGAAGGTTCAATTCATTACATAGAATCAGAGTGACCTGGCTATAGAATACTAGGTGTCTATGTTTTTCAATACTTTACCCTCAGTTAGAGAAGGAAAGCACCAAAGAATGTGCTCATTAGGGTAATGTATATGCAGACAATCTTGCTCAGCTTCCTTGGCTTTGTATCTAAAATGACAAGAAGAGAATGTGCTCCAGCATTTGCTTCTAAAATTACATTTAAATGCCTGCAAATTTACAACAAATAGCGCAGTGCATGTTTAGCAGAGCTTTCAACCTTCGGGCCACCTGTCTTTCTGATAAATTGCTCTTGTTAGAAATACTATTCTCATTTTCCTATTGCTTTGCACCAGTTGGGCGTTCAATTCCACTCTGAAGCAATCACCACAAGCCCACACACATACATACCCTAGCTGACTGGGAGACCTCAGCGGATATGAGTTGGATCCAGCACAGCTTTTTCCCAGATTAATTAGATTTATGCATACCCTTCATTCAGAAAGGGTCAAGTCTGCTGGGCCCAGGGAGGATTTAGCCTCATGTAGTTAAATCTCCTGGCTTCCCCCCACCCCCCTCTCAAGGCTTGGTCTCAGATATGCCTTTTAAAATTATGTCATGAGAAGGACAGGCTGTCCTGGCTGTGAACATTATGATACATGAAAATGTGGGCTTCACCTTAAACAATTTTCCATGGCACCCTATCTTATATTAAAGCAAAATGGAACCAAGTATTCATAACCTAATTATAGCAATACCATAATGAAAGCAAATACAAATGAGAACTCTTTAATAAAAGAGAAATGCTTCTGGCAAACATTGAGAAGATATCTTGGCTAATGTTATGTATTGATCAAGTTGTGGAAATGAGAACTCAGAACTGGACAATAGCATAATGCTCCACAAATCAGTCTAAATATGGTTTGGATGCATTTCTTTGCATTGCCCAATCTTTATGATAGCATCTAATAATCAGAGTTGCACCTTTTGTTAATCTATTATATTAATATGCTTAATAATCATCATTCCACAGGATTTAATTGAAAGTTATAGATTATCTGTATCCTATTATAAAATCATCTTTTTAATTCAACACATAGCTTTTTTTTTTTAGCTCCCTGGGAAGCTATTCAACGACATTGTTTATAGTATTAGGTTATGGGCTTTGAAGCCACTCAACTACATTGTTTATAATATTAGGTTATGAGCTTCAGGGAAATTTCCAACCCAAGTAACCTTTGATTTGCTTGCAGAGTAACGCTATATGCAATTAGTTCCCCACAGACTCTGAGTAATTCTATCCAATAATTACTACCCCAACCCATTACAAAGGATCAGAAATTCCTAGTAGAGCAGTAATACCTGCCTGCATTGTTAAAATGCAAGTTCTTAATGATATTGTTCATATGTTGGAAGTTATACTGGCCACTATTCCTAATCTAAGCATATAGTGAAGTACATAGATCAAACATTTTAGTTTTAAGTACTTTGAAACACATTTCAGTGTTCAACATTAGCTTTTAATTAAATATAAAAACAGGAAATTTGTTTAAAGGTGCAAAACCTTTTATGGCCGAGGCTTGCATTTGACTTTTTATATTATTAACTTTCACATCCCTACTATACTGGGTGTATAGTCATTGCTCCTTCAGTCTCATGAAACCCAACAGTTGCTGGGAATTCTATTCAAGGCTTTTGGGTAGTCTATAGTCTGGGAGTCTAGTTGTGCAACTCTGGAAAATAGTAACAGGAGATGAGGTCAGGCTGCACTATATTGCTATATAGTGCTAAATGTACCATATAGTTCTGCATGAAGTTATGATATAGGTTTTAGTACAGCTTAAGCTGAATTATACTGAAATTCCCCTTCTCATATGGTGAGGCTCATGTGGTTGGTCATTTTATGTGATCAGTGGGCTGACAGATTCATGGCAATACAGAGACTGGCAAAGCAAAATGAAATTCTTTCATTTTTTGGAACAGAATTGATAGATTCTGCTTTTCTAGAAATGTACAACCTAGGGAAATCTGTCTAAATGGGATAAATATTGGAAATGAAATGAATGAAAATGTTGGATTTGTTGAAGCCATTATTTTATCTCTTATTTTTTTCTTTTGTCTTTATTACCTTCTTGAGAGAAGTGGTGGGCCAATGACAATTGTTTAAACTTCCCGGGGTTTGGGCAACCAATCCCCGGTGAGCATGTGAAAAAATGTAAATTTAGGAGCTCTGGCAGACCAGCCGGCCAATGACAGTTGTTTAAACTTTCCGGGGTTTGAGCAACCAATCCGCGGTGAGCATGTGAACACATGTAAATTTAACAATGTACATCTGTACGTAACACCCCTCCCCTCTAGAATGAACAATGTCTAATCCCCGGCCTACATAAGTGACATAGTCTTTCAGGTAGGTGTGGTGCGCCAGTCTCCTACTTGACCTGCGCAGATCACTTGTCCCTGGGAGCTTGGCTGGTGCGGTCAAGCCTGCTGATCCTCCAGCTGCCTGGGAAGGAATCTTCTGGAGCTCCTCGGCCCATGAGTCAAGCTCCAGCCTGGTTCCTTCGGCTCCTGAGATGCCATTTCTTCATGGGATGGCTTCAGACACAGCTACTTGTTCGTGGCTCGAGTTGGACAGTCATCCCTCGATCTCTTGGCTTGGTTGTTCCCGCCTGTCTGCTTCCCAGCTGGCGGTTGAGCATGCTCCACGGGGTGGAGACTTGGGGTTCTCTGGGAGTTGTTCTGAGCTGGCAGGTGTGGTACAATCGCCCTGGTTCCTCAGTTCAGCGTCCCCCAGGCAGTGTCGGAGCTGGTCAATGTGCCTCCTCCAGATTCGTCCATCCTCTAGCTCCACTTGGTACAACTTCAGCCCAGTTACAGCCACGATTCGGCCCTCAAACAAAGTTGGGTACCCGGCATAGTTGTGGACGAATACCCGGTTGTTTATGTTGAACTCCCAGGTTGGTCAAGCAGAATCCAGGGGGTTGTCTGGAAGGTAGTCTGGGTGGTACCAGTCAAGCCTGGACCTCAGTCTTCTCCCCATCAACAGCTCTGCTGGGCTCTTGTTGGTGGTCACATGGGGGGGGGGGTGATGTGTTGGGTGAAAAGGAATTGGTTGAGGCATGGAACAGTGGGGAAGATCAAAGGCAGTTTGTCCCTGACGCAAGATTAAGAAGGGCGGAGAAACGGAAGCAGCAGCTACGGAGGCAGACTCAGAGATGATAATTAAGCCCAGGTGACTGTTGCTTAGCCCCTCCCAAGAGAGTATATAAGTGGAGAAGTTGGGAGGGGACATTTGCAGGAAACAACCGTTCGAAACAGTATTGGAAAACTCTGTCTGTCTTGTATCCATGTCTTTGGATTTGGATTTCTGCCAACTATTCTTGCATGTGAGTCTTGTCTGGGCCTTCAGCCAAAGTCATCGATAACTCCATGATTAAAGAGTGGCAAACAGCCAAGCCTGTGTGTGGGTGATTCGCAGGCTGGAGGTGGGGTCAGAACAGTTAAGTATAAAGGACATTTAACTTTTAAAAATAACTTGATAACGTCACAATGTATACAGAATTTTAATTCCATTTGACTCCTATTCTTTTCAGTAGAGTTGTGGACTTTTAGGAGATTATTTATTGGTCTCTCCTGCAATATTATCAAGAATTCAGAATAGACCAGATTTGTTTGCTGTCTTTCTAAATCATTTTTTAAAATCTAAGAGAGGAGCAATTATGTATGAGTCTATTGATTTTGATAAGCTTGTGCTTTAAGCATGTCTATCCCTGTTCAGGAATATGGCCCAGAGAGAAGGGGGGGCACTATGATAGGTATGCTTGTTTGCCACATTGCCATGGTGTTCATAATGCACCAATGGTGTGAGGATTTTAATTTTGGGGTCTTCTGCATGCAAGATACAACAGCACATTTAATTACAGAGCACATCACAGTTAATATGAGTCCTGAAACAGACAATCTAAATAAGCTCAGTTATTTAGCAATTACAGCTCAGTCAGTGTTGCTTAGCACACAGGACTGAAATATAAGCTACCCAAATATGAAAAGGAAAAGACACGATACTTCAAAGAATAACCTTTTCACCTCAAGAAAGCAAGCATTGTTCATTTGCACTTGGCTGTGAGTCCAAATCAGTATGTAAGCCCTTGAAAGTGTTCAGGCCAACCCTAGAGCCTGTTAGGCCTTGTTCTTTTAGAGACCTCAGAAAGGTGAAGGTGAGCCCTTGACACAGTGCTTTTCATTTGAATTCACTTCCTACTCTCTGGTTTACTGGAGGTAACTTCCCTTGGTACCTCAGCAGGTTTGCTTTCCACAAAACCGCTCTAAATTTGCATTTTGGTTCTAACGTTGAATTCCCTGAACATGTTTCAATCTTTTTTTCCCCAGTGGTACCATTAATATTTTAATTTAATCAGAATTTCAGGAACTTGTTTGCCATCCAGAGCAACTTGGTTACCTGTCAGCCTCCATCAGCTTGTCATATTAGAGGTGATTGTTCCCTGAATCTAATCTACTTTAAATGATTTCATTGGGTAGAGGTCTATAAATCAACTCAGAATGGGCCTGACAGATGAAGGCTTAGGTAAGTAAACAAATCAGGCTTGCTTTACTTTAGGCAGCAATGAACTTGGCTTTATCAACTTCTTATTGATTTCTGCACTCCAGAAGGTCAAAAAATATCTTTAACATAAGAACATTATTAATATAAGTACAGTATTACAACCAACCATAATTAGGATAAGTCCTTATGTTCCATGATGAGGCTGACTTAAGAATATTGTAGACAGCATTTCAATAAAGCTTGAGGATGTGGTTTCAAATGATGAATCCATCTCCAAACAGTTACTTTCCCCTTTTTCCAATCAAAACAAAAATTAACTGAATATTAAGCAGTACTGAGTCCCTGTGGACTCTGAGCCAAGTTTATAAAGGATAATATGATAAGGCTGCAGCAACAAAGCAAATGCATAGTTGAGTATGTGAATAATACAATGTGTTCATAGTTAAGTGTTATTTAAAATATCTGTTTTAAAGAATTAACCTTCAGAATGAGAAGATCTGAGGTCTTTGAAAAATATTCCTAAATAAAATAATCAGAAATTACATTGTAATTATTTGTGGCCTTTGCACTTGGTTTTATTAATCAGCAGCTGACAGAAAGAAACTAGTAATAAATGCTTTGGGCAATGAGGGCAATTAGAAGTAGCATGCCTTCATTGGTTTGTTTTATTTATGGGCATTAAAAAATTAAAAAATCATATAATCTTGCATAATTTCATAACGCAATTTATATCCCACTTCAGAATTAAAATGATATGAAGATGTTTCCTAGAGTAATGACTACTCTGAAAACAAAGTTATACATTACCGAATTCCATTATCAATAATGTAAAATCAAACTGAAAAATATGATAAGACTGAAAAATTATGGGCAAAGTGACCCCTAATAACCATACAAGCATTGCTTAGTTCTCTATATGCCAGCACTTACTTCATTATAAAAATGAGGAACAACATTGGGCCTGCTCACATAGTTTTTTCTGAAATCGTTTTTCCTCATTACATTTCTATTGCAACTTTCCTTTAGTTTGGACATTTTCAAGTTTAAAAGTCAAAATAAGAGAATTGTGTTCCAAATTTAAATGTAATGTACTTTCCCTAAACCTTCCAGACAGTGCATCTTCAGATTTACTTTACTAATAACATTTCTAAAGAAACTGCAATGTTCATAAAAGCAATTTCCTGTGAGCTCACCTGCAAATAATTCACAGGCATTTCTGGAGTGTTTCAGTTTCAACATGGCTAACAGATTATTGGTTTGCTATTTTTAGTGTCATTCTTCTAATTCTCTCTACAGAATTCTTAAACAGAAATCTTATTCTTTGTTTTTAGCTGTGTCCAGATACAAGCCTTTTCTTTCTTTCTTTCTTTCTTTCTTTCTTTCTTTCTTTCTTTCTTTCTTTCTTTCTTTCTTTCTTTCTTTCTCTCTCTCTCTCTCTCTCTCTCTCTCTCTCTCTCTCTCCCTCTCTCTGTCTGTCTCTGTATGTCTGTCTCTGTCTCTTTTTCTTTCTTTTTCTCCCTCCCTCCCTCCATACAGTTTTCCTTAGTGATGGTCACAGTTCTCAATGAATTGCTTTGCATGCTCTGAAAACTTGGAACAGAATTCCATTAACTGGAAGATGCTTTTCTGTAGGCTTCCAAAAGTTGGCTTCATTCCAGTGTTTCAGAAATAAAGCAAAGCACTGAAGTTGCATCACTCCCTTTAAAAATAGGGAGGCAAATGTGTTGTATCACATGACATTTTCAGATGAGTATATTACTTGAATCTTTGTTTGAAGTGAAGTGCAGCGTACTTCAACAAACACGTGTAATTTATTGCTCTTTGTAACATTACAAGTATTACTATTTCTTCTTGTTGTTAAAACTGAACACTACTTACTGGTACACCACAGAATATTTAAGCCTTTTCTATACGTAACAGCATTTGATTATCCTCCAGATGTAAAAATTAAATTAAGTTTTTCTAGAAAAGATGATGAGGATAGCATGCCATAGCTGATCTTCCATTGTATTAGAGAACATATTGCTGTGTATGGAAAGAGAGAACTGGAATCTACCAAGATATGTGCAAATTTCTGGAATTTTGAAGTAACAGAAAAAAACCTTTATGGGCTGGAAAGATAAAGGTGCAATATATTTTTATCACCTTATACAAATATTTGTTTGTTTATTAAATTTATAAGCCACCTGTCTTACTATCCAAAGTACCCCTGGATGGTTTGCAATAGCAAATATAAAGTTAATTGGTTAATTTATATAATATAAACAACATGAAAAATATATTTATCTTGGTTTGCTTATATGTTTCATATATGGCATATAAAATTGAGTAGTCTATTCAGATAATTGCAAACTTTCTAATTAAGCCATTTAATATCTTATAATAAATCTTGAATTCTAAGAATTATAGCCTCTTTCTTTTCTGCTTAAGAAAACAAGTAGTTTAAGAAGAGAAAAAAATCAGTATTCCGACAAAACAAAGAAATGCATGTATTCAATCCTTTACACTGACAAACACGAAGGAGGGTTGGGGAAATGGGATAGGAAAACCAAGGCTTATAATGTATATTTTTCTATATTCTGTATGTTATCTAAGCAGTCTCTTTCTCTGAATCTGAAGTACTAATATCTTGAGTACTTTGATTTCATCTAATTTTTATTTATTTATTTTCATGAACATCAGAAAATATATGATACATTTTTTTTATTTCAAGAGAAACTTCTCTATTCTTCTCAAGTTAGTTTATTTGTTGTTTTCTTGGATTCCAAATGTAGACAAATGTCCTTCACATTCCTAACCTTTACATCATTTACATTATATATTACCGTATATACTCGAGTATAGGCCGACCCGAATATAAGCCGAGGCACCTAATTTTACCACAAAAAATTGGAAAAGTTATTGACTCGAGTATAAGCCTAGGGTGGGAAATGCAGCAGCTACCGATAAATTTCAAAAATAAAAATAGATACCAATAATGCCATTGCCCATTGAATAACATATACAGCCTGCCTGTGCCCATTAAATATACAGTAGCCATTGTAAAAATTTGCTCTGCATAACAAATTATTATCACACAATACCGGTGTATTCAATGAAATACTTCACTCACCTCATGATGCTGATGTCCCGCTGTGATGATGATGTCCCGCCTCCTATGACACACGGCACAGTGATTCCTATCATTGGATCACTGTACCAGAGGAGGTGGGACATCACTATGTGGCTGCTTGCCATAACAAGGAGGAGGTGGGACATCGTTGCAGAGCGGCAGGAGGGGGAGGAAGGGGAATCGTAAGATAGCCCTGCATTACATTAGAACGTGAGGAGGGGGGATGGTGCGGTGCACGCTGCGTGGCAAACTGGCACAGAGGGAGGGGAAACTCAGGGGCGCTGGGCCATTCACAAGCGTCACCCAGCGGCATGGCCCCGCCCCTTTTTCTCCTCCATTTCGGGCAAATTTTTCACTGACTCGAGTATAAGCCGAGGCGGCTTTTTTCAGCTCAAAAAGTGGGCTGAAAAACTAGGCTTATACTTGAGTATATACAGTATTTACAAATAAAATTTTAGGAATATTTCAGGATCTATCTATTGCTAATTTCCATTGTTTCAAATATTTGTTTTCTTTTAAGACTTTGAGGTGGAAAAATATTCAGAAAAGTTCTCATGTTATCCCTTCTGCCCACCCACCCTGATTTCAGAGGCTTAATTTGGCCAGATATTGTTTAGTTCTTAATGAAACATCCACAGTAATTTAATATATTAAGTAATGAAATAATAATTAAGTTAGATGATAAGAGTAAGTTCCTTTAAAAAAACCATTTACAATAGATTGCTCACTTTAATAGTGTCAAAGAATAAAGGTCCTTCAGATCTGTAAAAAGAGATAGAAACAAACTAACTTGAAAACTATAATAATATTTTTAAACTCTGAATAGTCTTATAAATATAATTTTAAAAATGTGTATAGGTAAGTATGTAGAATAAATGGTTGTAATGATCAGAAAATGTTTGATTTTATAAAAAAGAAACCAGGAAAAGGGATGAGTGTTAACTCTGAAGCTGATGTAATAGAAATTTGAATTTCAGTACTGTCAGAAACATATTATTCTGAGTTTTTCCTTAAGTCTAGGTGTATTCTTCCCACTCTTTGAAAAGAAAGGGAAAAGGGAAGATTATATATGGATTGATGGATTTATGAATGGCACAATTTACATGTTTTGTGTACAATGAAGTACACATTTTGCACCTTGACAAATCTTTCTGGAAGCAGCCCCTTACTCTTTCTTACAATGGCACAAAATACTTTTTCTATAAGGAAACAATTTGAAATCAATCTACCCTTCAGTAATTTTTTGTTACCCAGACAGCAACTTTCTGAGCCATATTCCCCTTAATATCTACAGTATAATCAGTAAGTGGGAATAGATTATCCAAATCTTGGAGAGTCTTTCAATTGGAAAGAAAAATTCTATCATGATCCATCCATCCATCCATCCACCCATCCACCCATTGACTTTGTACAGTTTATTGTAAATAATATAGTGCCGTATTAGTGGATGGGGACATATTTCACCCTTACTTTCAGCGTCAATTTTTAATGACTTTTCTCTAGTGTTTTGGCCTCACTGTGAAAGAATTTTTTTTAAAAAAACAAAACACCCAAAAGCATATGTATACTTGTTAAATGAATTACTTATCCATCCATCCACTCCCAGAAGGACTAATAATGCTTCAGGATATGTTTCATTTTGATAAAGATAAATATTTTGGGGAAATACCTCTCACCTACCACTATGATTTATTGGGAGCATGCCTCCCCATTTGCTTTTATATTTTTGGGGACAAGAATACAAATAAGTAGTATTTGTTTTCCTACAAAATGTTTAATTTATCTTAAAAATGTCAGGGATTGAAATTAGGACTTTCTGCACCTGTTTTGATATGAAACAAAGACCTCTGCAGCTACAGCATTCAATACCAATTTATTTATTTATTGGCAAGCAATGTTTCTGCCATCAGCATTGTTTGCAATTCTTGAGGCAGCTGGGCACACATATTTATTGTTTTGATTATGTATCTTTGTGTGTGTACGTTTATGCAGACATATACACACATGTATGTATGTGTGTGTGTATTGCAAACATTTAAACACATCTAATTCAAGTTACTGTTTAATTTTTCAGTTTATATTTGAATTAATGGTTGTAAAACACCATCTAATTTAACCTTGCAGCTGGCACTGACACCTAATATAGTATTTATTTAAATGAAGTGTAGGGATAGCAGCGACTTTTAATACCCCTTTTCAGATTTTATTCAGAGAGTGTGTTGGTTCCAGAAGAGTTCATATTTTAAACAATAAATGTTGAGCAATCTGAACCGCAATGTAATATGAAATGAAATGTACTTTATACATATACATTGTAAACTATATTGATTTCTTTTGATGGCAACTTAAGTGACATGGTGAAACATGGTATTATATAGAAACCAACAAAAATGTAAAAAGAGCTAAAAGCAGAGAATAAAATGATGATTACAAGGTGAAGAGATTTGATCAGTGAATATTTTGGACTTTTGAACTAGAACACTTTAAAATTCTGATATAGAACTTTAGCCTATTTTGTACATGTAGCAGCATATAGACTCTCTGCTAGAATCACATTCATATTATAGAAATACGATGCTGCCATGAATTATTTTTTAAGTGATGTCTGCTTACCAACTTGATTTTTTTAAAGGTACTTTATAAATACACATGCATACTCACTTACTTTGGGACAAAGCTTTTGGGTGTCCAAAGCCCAACAGTTATTTGAGTGCAAAAAGTAATTGATGGCTACAGTCTAGTATTTTGTTTAAAAAATGTGCTTGCTTATCTAGAAAAAGAAAAAGGTAAACTGTGGTCATAGTCAGTGTTTTGAGTAGCTGAAAGTATACTCTCTATGCATACAGTGTTCATTATACTTTTAGAATTTCAGTGCAAAGCTTTGAAAATAATGTGCAAAGTGTACTAATTGATTGTATTTCTGCCCTGCAGATTTTAACACGGCCATATGTGAACTGATACAGTTATGAGAACTGGAAGCAGACTTGTTCCAACTTGATCGTTGTTATAAATTTATGACATAAATTAATGCTCATTGGGTGAGCATTAATAACCTAGATCAGTGTTTCTCAACCTTAGCAACTCCAAGATATATGGACTTCAACTCCCAAATTCCTGGCTGTGAAATTCTAGGAGTTGAAGACCACACACCATAAAGTTGCCAAGGTTGAGCAACATTGATCTAGTTGGCAACACCCAGCAGTCAAAATGTCCATCAGGGTTGAACTTGATTAGCATTTAAATGCAAGAGTATTAGGGCAGTAGACTAAACTGGGAAACCAAGGAAACTTTGTGGAATGATAAATATCTTCTGATTACTACTACAAAGAAAATTTTGTGGAAACATCCGTGAAATAATTACACTGAATTTATTTTCAAGGGGAAATTATTTTTTAAAGCTTCTATAGCTACATTTTTTCAAAAGTGGCATAGAGCGGATCTAATATTACCTTGAAACTTCTGGAAAATATTAAGAGCAATAATCCATATCACAAATATGAATATACATTTTTCTTCTCATGCAAAACTATGACAGAACTTTCTCTCTTATAAGAGAAAACAATATTGCATGGTGAAAATTGTGGAAATAAATTGTTTTCAGCAGTTTCAGCCACCATTTGAATAACAATAAGGAAATGTGGTGGTATTTGATTTGCAGCAATTGCCTTCCTTGTATTTGCAAGAGATCAGGAAAGGTGAACCCTTCAACATGACTATTTTTTAAAACTACTTTCTTCATTCTGGTAAATACAAAATAAACTGGCCCTGGAAAAACATTAGATTTTTTTTAATGCTTCTGCATCTATGTTGTGATTAGATGAAAGTCAACATTTTTCTACTCAGAAAGCTTAAACAGGAAGATCTATTCCATGGACCCACTACAATTCAAGTAAAGTCATGCTCCATCTCTAATCCAGGATAGGCTCTTTTCTTGGTTGTTGCCTCTTATGAAAAACACTCTTGGGGGTCCTTCTAGTTTTTACTCCTACATTTTTCTTTAAAGAAAAGATTTACCCTTTTGTTAAATTTTTAATTATTACTTCATTTTGGGATTAATTTATTTTTTAAATAATTGATGCATATTGATTAATTTTATTTGGATTTATAAAGTTTATATTGTTTTTGCTTCTTACATTTCTGAGTTGCTTCAAGTCATTGCTAAAACATAAAGGCAGTATATAAATTGAGTGAAGACATAAAATGAAGCATCTAATTCCTAACAGTGTTTGTGATAGATATGCAACTTTTATAGATAATTATTGTTGATATTTTATATTTCTACTTAGAAAAGTTGAAATGAAATCCTTTTAATATTCAGTCTAAGTCTTGGATCCTGTACATAACAAATGGTATCCATAAAAAGAAGGATGGATGGAAGGAAAGAAGGAAAGAAGGAAGGTTGGTTAAATACAGACTTGGTTCCAGACAATATATAAAAAATATATTGCCTATATATATAAAAATACATTCTAATGGATAATAGTGGACTTCTGTCATATTTATAACCTTCTTCAATGCAGTTCTCTACATGATGGCTGAAAGTTATGGGAGTTCAACTCCAACCCATCTGGGGAAGTCTATTTAAGAAATTTTAAGATTGATTTTTTTAAAAAAAAAAGCCATTTGAAGAAATATGTATCTTTTTAAAACACTATCACCCCAAAAGTAGACATTCTGGCTTCTTTATTAAAGCCAGTATATGTCTTTGGACTTTGCAAACATAAGGCTTCCATAAAAAAATTACTAGCAGCTTTGATATTTGGAAATCAAGATGTCTATAAAAGTTAAAACAAATGAACACATAAATTATTTTGTATAAAGAAGAGATGATCTACAAATTCACACAATTGGATGTAGATGACCTTGCCATATTCTTTACTTGTTCTAGCACAATATCATAGTTTCATTTGGCAAATGACAAACATTCCAGTGGTTTCTTGTTAGCTCGCTATTTATAATGACCATATCAGCTATTCTTGGGTCAACATGGAGGCAATTTATTGATTAGAAGTTACTTATATACCACTATCATTCCCACTGCCCTATAAGCAGTTTTTAAACAATCTATAATTGTCAGACCTGCCAATTTTGAAATGTAGAGAACAAACCTGAGCTGCTATAATCCTTCAATTAAAAAAAAAATGTCCTCAATCCTACTTAGGGATTTCCACAGAATATGATAAGATGGTAGCCCTGATTATGGAATTGAAGATCTGTCCATTTTCATGTGCATCATGCATGGGACACAATAAATAGGTGAAACTCCGATCATATTATAGCAGCAGTCATCTTGATTTTACTGTACTACGAACTTTCCTTACAAAGAGAAGTAAAAAAAATGCTTGCAATTCCCTTCATCTTGGTTGTTTTACTTCACATTTTGTATATGTGCCTGGTATATAAACAAATGGTGTAGTGGTGTAATGGTATAGTGGCTTGGCAGTTAAAGACACTGAGCTTGTCAGCTTGAAAGCTGTGCAATGAGATGAGCTCCCATTACTTGTCCCAATTCCTGTCCACCTAGCAGTTTGAAAGCATGCAAATGCAAGTACCGGTAGATAAATAAGTACCACTTTGGTGGGAAAGTAGTAGAATCCTGTGTGCCTGGGTGTATAGTCATGCTGGTGGCATGACCATGGAAATTGTCTTTGGACAACACTGGCTCCCTCATCTAAGAAACAGAGATGATCATTGCCCCTTAGAGTTGGACACAACTGGACAGGGGATAAACTTTGCCTTTATATGAATAAACAAAAAGTCATCAGAAGGAGTTTGAGAAGCATCAAGTTGAAAGAGTCTTGAAAGACCTGAAACTCAGGAACTGGAAAGTGGATCCAGGTAGAACTTAATCATAGATGGAAATGGATCAGTCCTGAGTTCTGCAAAACTCTGTGTATGTAACCCCCAACCCTAATTTTAAAGTGAGTTCAAATATAACACCATTGAGCAATAAAATAAAATACAATAAAATAAAAAGGTCTTAAAAGTAGCTAATATTACAAAAGTCTAGATTTTCTTTCAAACTGATGAAAAATATTTCATTGCTGTCCCCAAAATTTAAATTTATTATTTTATCATAGAAAATAAAATACAACAAACAAACAAAATGAAGCAAAACAAAAAATACATTCAACTCTAACAACAACAAATGTATGGATGAAGGGACTAAAATTTACACTAAATTATAGTTTGAAAGAAAACTTTTCTAAAATGATTTATTGTTGGTACTTGAGCCCAGATAGACTAGCGAAAATGTATAAAGGTATTTCTAATAAGTGCTGGAAATGTAATCAAAATCCAGGTTAATTTTATCATATGTGGTGGATAAACATACTGGATAAGCATAACAATGACAATGCAAAAAATTTTAAGATACAAATATTAATGAAACCTGAAGCTTTTCTTTTAGGTAAGATGTAAAAGTCAGTTGAAAAACAATTTGGGGTGCTATTCTTTCACATGGTGACGGCTGCGAGGATTGTATTTGCCAAACACTGGAAAGAAAAAGAGATGCTGACTGTTGAAGAATGGATTTTAAAATTGACTGAATTAGCAACGATAGTGAAATTAACTGCCTTGATTTGAGATAATGGACTAGACAGCTTTAGAAGAGGTTGGAAACCATTTGTGGACTTTCTACATACTAAATATAATAATAAATGGCTAACAGGAATTTGAAGATTAGTGGTGTGTGTGTGTGTGTGTTTGTCTGTGTGTCTGTGTCTCTGTGTGTGTATATATATCTGATTGGTAGGCTAGTTTGGATTAATTAGGTTTTCCTATAAGTATGTATTCTTCACTTATAACTGTATCAAGATTATGATAGCTACAATATACATTGCTGAGTAGATGGCCCACACAGGGCAAATGCTAGCACTGTAAGACAAATGATACATATAAATTATTTGCAGTCTCACGAAACAGCAATTTGACTTTTTATGAGGCTGTAACAATGCCCCCAGAGATGAATGTGTGAATTTCTGTAGATCATTGCATTTTCATGGCTGTGGAATTAAGTAAAGATTACAGCTACAGATTTTGAATTTCTCCACTCATAAATAGAAGATAGTTAGGATTATATATATATATTCTTCAAGAAATAATAGTGGCATTATTTTTGGCCAATAATATATATCTCTGATGTCAAAGTTGCAGCACCTTTATCAAGGGCTTTGCATCAAAATAAGTGTTTTGTATCCACTAGTATTGTAATGTACAAGATTTTGCTGATCATGCATGACAACTCACACAACTAACATATTCTGGACATGCAAAACCTTTATTCATCCCACAGATTGCTGATTCATAGAATCCTACAGTCATAATCCTGCATCATAAACACATTTCATTTATTAGGTTTGACTACATGCTTCAATTATTCTTTTAAAAGGATATTTGAATTCCATACTCTTGGCTTTGTTCGAGTGGCAACAAAGATAGATGACTGATGAATCTTTATTGTGTAGTATAATATTCTTTCAGCTGTCTCATTGTAATTTATATATGGAAATTCATAAAACATGTAAAATCTATAAGACTGCTGATGAAAATTACAGATCAGCATGATGCCAGTAGAACATGGCAGGATATACAAAGCTTAAGGAAACACAGAGGATTCAAGTAACCAATTCAGTAACTGAACAACAGATTTCCTTGCCGATAAAGGTAAAGTGAAGCAAGCCTAAATAAAATTTTAGGCCCAGAGTGGAGGGCCTTTCTATAAGTTAAACATTAACCTAGCAGATTCATATTTTTCTGATTCAGCCATCAGTGACACAAACTCTATTATCAAAATATAATACTAAGAGAAATTTGCAGTGCAGATTTGGTAGCAACCAACAAGCAATACATTGGACTGACATGCTCCTATAAAATCAGAGAAACAACGTTCAATCAGAATAGAACTGGAAGGGACCTTGGAGGTCTTCTAACTCAACCTGCTGCTTAAGCAGGAGAACCTATACAATTTGAGACAAGTGGCTGTTCAGTCTCTTAAAAACCTCCAGTGATGAAGCACCCACAACTTCCGAAGGCAAGCTCTTCCACTGATTAATTGTTGTCACTGTTAGGAAGTTTCTCCTTAACTCCAGATTGCTTCTCTCCTTGATTCATTTCCACCCTTTTGTTTCTTGTCTTGCCTTTGGGTGCTTTGGAAAATAAGTTGACCCCCTCTTTCATTGTGGCAACCCCTCAAATAATGAAATACTGCTATCATGGCACCCGTTCTTTTCTCTAGACTAGCCATCCTGCAGGTCCTGCAGCTGTTCTTCATATGTTTTAGTTGCCAGGCCTTTAATTATCCTAGTTGCTCTTCTCTGCACTTTTTCCAAAGTGTCAACATCTTTTTTGTAATGTGGAGACCAAAACTGGATGCAGTATTCCAGGTGTGGTCTTACTAAGATTTTATAAAGCTGTACTAATATTTTACCCGAATTTAATTCTATGTCTTTGGTTATACAACCAAGGATTGTCCTAGCTTTTTGGCTGCTGCAGCACATTACTGGTTCATATTTAAGTGATCATCCACTGAAATTCCAAGGTACCTCTCACAAACACATCCTGGCTTCTATTTATAATTTTATTTGTTTCTAGATGTTCTCAGATCTGTTGTTTGACTATCTTTTTTAGAATCATCCCAGCTATTGACGTTAGACTGACTGGTCTAGTTTCCTGGATCTGGTTTTTCTTTTTCTTTTTTGAAGATGAGAACCACATTAGCTCTTTTCTAATCTTCACGTGGTTTCCCAATGCTTCAGGATTTTTGAAATATATGGTACAATGGTTCTGAGATAACATCTGTCAGCTCCTTCAGAACTGTGAGATATATCCTGTTTCTCCGAAAATAAGATCTCCCCTGATAATAAGCCCAATTGGGCTATTGAGTGCATGTGCTAAATACGCCCTCCCCTGAAAATAAGCCCTCCCTGAAAATATTGCAATACAGCAGCAGCCATGAGGTGACCACATTTGCTGCCTCCTGCACCTCAAAAATAATAAGACCTCCCTGAAAATAAGGCCAAGTGCTTATTTCGGGGGGATAGGTGTCAAAAGAAAATAAAACCCTGTCTTATTTTCAGGAAAACACTGTAATCCATCAGGTCCCGGTCATTTATATTTGTCAATATCAGACAGGTGTTCTCTTATCATTTTCTTGCTTATTTTAATTGTTATTTCTATTCTGTCTTGTATGGTTATGTTTTTGGTTGGTTGAGTTATTGTTTCTTTTTATGCAAAGACTGATGCAAAGGACGAGCTCTGTTTTTGTCTATTGCCTGTTACTTCCTTGTAATCTCTCTAGTGGATCAACTGTTTACTTCATTTTTTTCTTGTTATTTATATGTTGAAATAATTTTTTTAATTAAAAAATTAGAGAACTAACATTAGAGAAAATCCCTTCATTCTCTCAGATGATCAAAATCAAGTCAGCTGGGACAGAGACTGCAGATTGGACTGGCACCCTCTTGAAAAGTAGGAAAGCTAAAGACATGGGAAGATCTATGCTGAATTGGCCAAGAGTTTCTCTTTGGATACCTTCCTACCTTCCATTAGACACCTTTGTGTCTAATTATGTACAGCAGTCTCCAGCACTGGCAAGTCTGTTTCTTTGCTTCAAGACTGAAAATTAATGATATTCTTGGAGCAAAGGAGTTGATTTATTCCTAAATGTTACTATATATTACATACATATGGGCGATCTTAAGGTTCTCATTTATAATAACTGGCTTTCTTGGGGATGGTGTAGGATTGTAAGTGCTTAAACCTTTGAAGATACATATAAAATGCGTTTTACTTATAATAGACTTTCTTTGTTTAAGAGGAAGTTATTATGTAATAGAAGTAAAATGGGAGGTTATACGAAATTTACCAGCCAGGAACAATTTTAATAAGATTCCCCTCTTCTAACTACAGCTCTTTGGTGATTGATATGGCCTTTCAAAATAAGTGGCATTGAGATTTTACCTTAGTTCATCAGCATTCTATAGGCTCATTACCTTTAAAATTACCAGTGTCTTACCAATGCCTTCATCTTCCAACATAATATTGTCAAAGATTTTACCTCTTTTCTAGCTGTATCAAGATCTCCAGCCTTTTAAGTAAAATTAACCATTCAATTTTCACATTATTTCTCCTAATCTTTAAAACTCTCTCCCTGAACATCTAAGTGAAGGAGAACAACCTATTATTTTATAAGTCTGCATTTGGCTCCTGAACCTCTCTAGAATTCACATGGCCAAATTTTGACTCTATTCAGCCCAGAAATCAATACTTTTATCTTTATTCAGGTTTAATAAATTCCTGCAACCTTTTCTGCAATACTTTTTAAATCCAGGGAGTGTTCCCTTTGGTGACATCATCTTCCTGTGCCTGAACTTCTCTAGCTCTTGCAATCAGCCTTTTTAAAAACACAATGGTTCCTTTCATAAAAAGACTATTCAAACCTGTTTTTTATGTGACAGCTCTCCTTCTTTAAATCCTGAATTCAGCCTTTTTCTGACAAAACAATTGTTAGAAAATTTCTCTAGCACTTTTTGCACCTAGCGATATAGGAAATAACATTGAAATGATTGCCTCATCATCTTTCTTAATATAAAAAGAACAAAACTGCTTAATAATTTGAGGGACTGAATAAAATGGTTCCAGTTTATTATTACTTATCTCCTTTTACCCACTTTTCATAGTGGTTTAAATATTTTGGTACCAAAAATATTGCCTTTTTTCCCTTATTGAATATAGCTCTAACCCTGTTCACTATCTAATTATGTTCATGCAGCTTCCTTAGGGACGCGGTGGCTCAGTGGCTAAGACGCTGAACTTGTTGATCAGAAAGATCGGCAGTTCAAATCCCTAGCGCTACATAACGGAGTGAGTTCCTGTTACTTGTCTCAGCTTCTGCCAACCTAGCAGTTCGAAAGCACATAAAAATGGAAGTAGAAAAATAGGAACCACCTTTAGTGGGAAGGTAATAGCGTTCTGTGCACCTTCAGCATTTAGTTATGCCGACATATGACCATGGAGATGTCTTCAGACAACGCTGGCTCTTCAGGTTTGAAACAAAAATGAGCACTGCCCCCTAGAATCGGGAATGAGTAGCACATATGTGTGAGGGGAACCTTTAGCTTTAGCTTCCTTAGCAACACTACAGAGCTGCTTTGTCATTGCCTTCTTCCAAGATATTTTCTTAACTTCCCAGTCTTGCTTTCATTCCTGAATTTTCCTGAAATGAAAGAAGACTGGGAAGTTAAGAAAATATCAATAATAACTAAACCTGACTCTACTAAGGATTGGCTGTGTAATGCTAACACATAGTTTGCTGCTGAAAGAGCAGTTCAGATTATGTACCTCCCACCACATCTCATTTGTGAGGTTTAGGAGACCAGACACCTGGAAAGAGCACTAAGGGTGGGAAACCAGAGCATTTCTATTCTGGTTTAAAGTAACTAGTTTTGAAAAGTGATAAAATTTATAAAAAGGACAAAACAAATCAACACAGAATGGTAGGCCTTTTTTTCAGAATACCCTGAAAGCTTTTGAGCCCCCAACCCTTGAAAATCCCCCTAATTCATATAAAGAAGAAACATTACCAAAAGCATTGTTTGTGAAGAGCATTCTTCCACATCACACAAAACACAAACCCCAAAGATAATTATAAAAATTACCAATGCTTTTTCTATTCTATGCATGTTTGTTTTCATCCATTGTTATATTTCTCCCTTTCAATCTTTCCGTCTCACCATCACATCCTGACTATGAAAGCTTTAGACTATAAGAAGCACCATTTAGAAAGTATAATACAAGAACACTTTCTTTTTATTGCCTCCAAACCAGATGTGATTATTTATCATGGAAAACTAGGTCTCTTGTTATTATAAGTTATACAAACTTCACCACAACAGATAGTCTTAAATTATGCAGGTTTTCCCTCATTTAAACAGGCCTTTGAAGCTTGCTTCTAACCCTGAAATTTCTCATCCATATTGAAATCTTTTTCTACTGAAAACCCTAACATGGCATATTTGAGCAAACTTTTTGGGATATATACTAATCTCTGTTTAGGTTAATAAGACCAGTTTATTTTATGAAATTAGATGCACATTGAAGTCAAAGTCAAAGTAAATGCTAAGCAAGCAATATATTTGCTCTATTTTAGTAGTTTCAAACCAGAATGTTGGTGCTGGTGTGCACCCCAAAGCAAAGATGATTGTTTTGCATGCAAGGAGAATAAGCAGAATTCAACGTTTGATTTGCTTTTACATCTTCCTTTTTCATTTCCCTGGTTTCTTCAAAAGCTGGTTTCAACAAGGGAAGAAAAGTTTTATTTTGATTTAGTGTGCTTTAAGCAGCTTGATTTAATCTGTCATGCAGCTGGTGATATATGCTCTTGAAACATCATGAATTCAGTTAAGGAAACCAACTGTTGTATTTTAATCTTGTCGTGGATTTTTACTGATTCCACAATTATTTCCATCATGGACTGTATTTTCTTCTATGCTGTTTGTATTTATCTTAGAAACTGTATTAGTGAGAGAGTCCCAAAAGTTAATTCCACTATAATTATACCACTCCTGAATAAATATATATAACTATGTGTGCATATATGTGTATATGTATATGTGTGTGTACATGCATGTACACACACACACAAACACACCCACACCATGTTTGAATTTAGCTGCTAGTGCCAAGGAAAATTGTGGATTCTATTCTGTTTTCTTCACATCCATTTTCTTGCCCACTTAACAAAATTACTTTCAATGAGCTGTGGGAGAAATTCACATCAACAGACCATGTAATGCAATTTTGGATACATATATGCAGGAAGAAAAAAATCCTACATTTTCTTTCATTTGTGTCAAAATCAATCAAATTGTACTGAACTGAACATAATCTCTTAGAGAGATTTGTTTGGGGAGGGGGCGGTATAGGCAAGCAGTTCAACTGACATAAACTCTCCTACAGAGGAACATTGCACATATTTAAGAGATCTCTGTTTTCTTTTCTTTTCTTTTTTAATTATGCCTAATTAGTTTTTTTTAATCACCAACACAACTAAGGCACTTTTCTGCATAATTTATGACATAGAGGGGCCAGTGTCAGAAATCAAATGTTGTAAATTAAAAATAACAACTTTGAGACTAGTGATTCAATTAAAACCCTAGAAAACATTGGATTATGCATAATTGAGAACTTGTATGCAGAGATACTTGTCATGCTTGTCAGCTCAGTTCGGGGGGGGGGGGAATGGATTGGAACTGTCAAGAGTATTTAAATCAACTCCATAAAAAATTAGGAAACAAAGATTATATTTATTATTAACTTCCACTGTTCAGAAATAAAACTAAGAGATATTTAAATTGAATGCATAGAGGACAAGACTTCATTTATGGCAGAAGTTATAAAACTTAGTAATGAGCCTTTCTTGTAGAGATGTGCATATGATACTATATAGTGGAACTGTAAACTACAATGGACAGAGTCATTGGTTTTCAATGCTATCAGGAACCTGGGAGAGGAGAGGGGTAGATTTGCAGTCCAAAATGAGGTGAAATATTATTCTTTTATGGATTTTGATGTACATTCAAACAAAATATGGAAAGCATGCTGTACATTCCTTGCAGATTTCTTCCAGCCCTTTCCCCAACAGCTCCACTTTAGGTCATATGTCCTGGAAATAGGGGAAGGAGCAGTTCCCAGGATTCTGAAGGGCTGCCTGATTGCCTCTCCCATGGGAATAAACTTGGGGAATTTTTTCATCTACCCATCCCTGACCATATCTGGCCTATTGGTTCCTGGCTGCTATTTGAGCTTGGTTGTTTTCTTGAACATGTATTCAAGAATTGCGTCAGTATTGATGATGTTACTTAGTTTGATAATGAAATCTCTGCAAGAAAACAATCAAGCACAGACAGTACTCAGGAATTCACAGTTCAATTCTGAGCTAAAATATTCTCTTTCAATGGTAAATCTGGCCCTTTTTTGAATGATTTTATTATTTCATTCAAAATAGATAACAGTGAATCCATTCATTAACATCAGGGTGGTAAGCATGTTAACATAAATGTATCCGTGGTAAGAAGAGCTGTGGTGGTGCAGTGCTTAAAATGTAGTATTTCAGGCTAATTCTGTTGACTGCTAGGAGTTTGATTATGACCAGCTCAAGGTTGACTCAGCCTTCCATCCTTCCAAGGTCGGTAAAATGAGGACACAGATTGTTGAAAGCAATATGCTGATTCTGTAAACTGCTTAGAGAGGGCTTAAAGCATTATGAAGTGGTATATAAGTCTAAGTGCTTTTGCTATTGTTATCTTTGCCATAATCCAGGCTCAACAGAGTTAAAGCTCTCCATAATAACCAATTACATTAATGTTTAATGTATTAATGACAAAGTTAAACATCATACTTTTAACTATCACATTGCTTTACATAATAGCAACATATGATTTGAAAAACAACAACACTGAACTGTAGTTGGGTAAGACAAAATTATGTGAATGTATTGGCTCTCACATTTCTTATTGCTTTCCTTCCATGTTGCATCTCTATTTAGTACTTCTGTTCATTCAGAAACATAAGGTGGGCTTCATATTAGTGGTAAGGCTTAGAGCCAAGTCCATCTTTAAGAAGAACTGTTAATCTATGTATGACTTGGTGGTCAAAAAATGCATAGATTGGTATGTATTACTGACCCATCAGAAATCTACCCTCCTGAGCGTTGGGTTTTTCAACTGCATTAATGCCAAAGCAGGGGATGGGAAAGGTGATATTAGATAAACTAATTTTGGAGTTGTAAACTGTACATGTTAAAGTATGATAAGATGGGGATCTATCTGATATACTGACTGTAATGCTACCTGGTGGGAGTTTTGCTTGAGCTTCTGGACCTAGTCTGTACGTTGTTGATGAAATCACTGAATCTATTTCTTCAAATTTATTCCTTATCATGTCATGGGGAGATGAGGTTGACACAGTGTTATTATTATTTTATTTGTAGTGTCTCTCATCCTTTCATCCCTATTGTCTAACATTACTCAGAGATGCTGAGAGAGTCTCCATCATTTCAGGATATGATATTATCAGTACACTGGTGATATCTACCCTGGACCATTATGATGATGCTCTGGAAGTCTCTTCCAGTGCCTAGAGACTATTGCCATCCTGGAGGATGAAATAAACTGAGACGAAATCCAAACAGGTTTGAGTTAATAGAATAACAGAGTTGGAAGTGACCTTGGAAGTCTTCTAACCCAACACCCTAAACCCTATACCTTTTCATACAAATTATCTTCTTAAAAACTGCAGGTGTTGGTTCTTGAGGGCAGACACTATCCTTGAGGAAGTAGATTTGTGACTTGGAGGCCCTTCTGAATTCACAACTACTACTGGATGGGCAGTTAAAGCAGTAGACCCTACACCTAGGATGGCAAATCTATGACACGCGTGCCACAGGTGGCACGTGGAGCCATTTGTCAGGGCACACGAGGCGTTGCCCTGTCAGCTGTCCAGCGCACATGCGCGCCCTGGCCAGCTGAGTTCAGCCTTTTTTAAAGGCATTTTTCGCTCTCCCCAGGCGCCAAAGGCTTTATAGGAGCCCAGGGAGGGCGAAAAGTGCCTCCCTCCCCCAGAGGCACTCCAGAGGCTTCAGGAGCTTCCCAGAAGCCTCCAGAGTGCAAAAAAAATGGCCCTATGGGCAAAGTGGAAATTCGGGAACGGACTACCGGCTTGCTCCTAGGGTCAGTTTAAGCCCTCCGGAGGCTTTGGGGACCCTCAGGAGTCTTCCCTGAAGCCTCCAGAGGGCTTAAACTGGCACTACCTCATAAGGTCATTTTTAGTCCTCTGGAGACTTCAGGGAAGCCTCCTGAAGGTCCCTGAAGCCTCCGGAGGGCTTAAACTGGCCCTACGAGCAAACCGGAAGTGACTGGAGCCTGGGCAGGGCGAAAAAAGCATGCAAAAATGGCGGGGAGTGCCTCTCATGTGCGCATACACACTGAGGGAGTCACACGTTGCATTATGGGTGCGGCATGTGCACGCACGACTTCCTGTGCTCCCCCCCTTTATGGCACACGAGCCAAAAAAGGTTCGCCATTGCTGCCCTATACCATTTCAAATAGGTGGCTGTCCAGTCTTTTCTTAACAACCTCCAGTGATGAAGCACCTACAACTTCTGAAGGCAAGCTGTTCCACTAGTTAATTGTTCTCACTGTTAGGAAGTTTCTTCTTAATTCCAGGTTACTTCTCTTGCTGATTAGTTTCCATCCATTGTTTCTTGACTTGCCTGGAAAACATGTGTATTAGATTTCCTTACAATTTAGGGTAAAGATAATGAATTTTATACTGTAGTTGTTCACTAATTTCTATTTTTTCTTTCTCATTTGCTCTGTTGCATCTTTTATTCTCTCTTTCTGTTTGTTTAGTGTGTACTATCTTTTACTATAGTAGTTACATTTTTTAATAAAAATTATTTTTATAAAATGAATAGGGAAAACATTGTTACTCATTTCATTGATATTATTGTAATTTCACCACTAAAACAGGAAGTATATTTGTGAGACTGGCCTGGTTAAATACTGCACACTTTGAATGGATAAATGTGTGCAAAATGTTACAGTATTTTTCGGACTATAAGATGCACCTTTTTCCCTCAAAAAAGAGGGTGAAAATCTGGGTGCATCTTTACACTGAATACAGCATTTTTGGCCTCTTGCAACTCCTCCCCCTTTGGAAAAATGGCTATGTATAGCCTTTAGGAGGCTTCCAGAGTGCTCCTGGGCGCTGGGGAGGGCAAAAATGAGTGAAAAACATGCTGATTTTTTTGCTCATTTTTGCCCCTCCCCAGTCCCCAGGAGCACTCTATAAGCCTCCTAAAGGCTATGCATGCCCCTTTTATTGACAAAAAATGTGGCCGTTTTTGTGAAAAACAGGCTGGTTTTGGGAGGTCTGCAGAGTGCAAAAACTTTTTTAAAAAATTTGTCTCTTCAAAATCTTGGTGTGTCTTATACTCCGGTGCATCTTATACTCGGAAAAATATGGTAAGTTGTCCTTAATGGAATGTATAAGTATGCTGTAGACAGCAGTCATAGAAATCTGAAATACTAGAGTATTGTTAAGCCCTTTCTAGAATAACATTTACATAGCAACAAAAACGATAATTGAACCAAACTGTACATTTGAAAGTTGCATACTAATAGGCCAAGCTTCAATTTAGTTAAAATGAAGTACAAAGATTTAATATGATTAACCCTGACTGAATGATTTAATCCCCAAAGATATGTTCTGAAAAGTTATTTATATGAGAATTATACTCTAGGCAATAGCTATTTTTGGTTTCTACATTTAAATATTATTTTAAGGCCCTAATTGGGGAAAACAATGACCTAAAATGATAGTAGAATGTAAATAAGGTCTTCAAAGTCAAGAGTGAATAGCAAGTTGATTGCTCTCTGGATGATTGCCAATACATTGGCAAAGGTTTCTTTGAATTTACAAAACAGCTTTTTTTTCTTTTAGTTTTGTTAGAAACATGATTCTGTAATAGGCAAAGATTTCAAATGGATAAGTAGGACTTGATTATCCCAACAAGTGGCTTATGTGATAAGTATAGGCCAGGGGTGTCCAAACCTGGAAACTTTAAGACTTGTGGACTTCAACTCTCCATTTGGGCATTGAGGTAAGAAGTAAAGCAATTATCTTGTTCCTAAGTCTATTCAAATTAGCTCTAGAACCATAACATTAATATTAGTGTGATCTATGTATAAAAATTGTTTTTAATTAATAGGAATTGACTGCAGGCTGCAATTTAATCTTAGAGGTCATCTAAAGAAAGAGAAAGGATAAAAATGAAAAGAAGGAATGATTGCTAGAAATTTATACAGAAATATAAAACTATGATATGCAGAATTTAACGTTTTATACTTAGCATTTTTATATTTCAATACTTCAGCACTGTAACTTTACTTAAAATTCTCTCTGCTAGTCTGTTCTTATGCATATGTATTTGTGTGTATGTGTAATATACCGGGAGGTTATAATATTGGGAAGCATCTCATGCAAAAGTGTGGTGGTCTCTCATGAGGAATAAGACACTCAGGCAAGATGTCTCGGGATGAGAGCGTTCACAACAGACTCTGAAGCCCCCTTTTATTCTTATTACACTCATTAGCATACAATGTGATCACTGATGGCCAGAATTGCCTATGGCCAGTTATTTTTAGGATTCATTCATCCTGTTTTCCACATTCCCATGCACTTTCATTGTTTCGTGTACACTATGGCACATCCTATGGGAGCAGGTCTCTGCCATTATTCCCACATCTCCTCCTTTTTTATATTATTAATGGAGACCTCCTCTAAGTTCAGACGGACCTCGGTTTCCATGGCCAGAGCATCCGCCCTATTAGAGGGAAGGAGGGTTTTGCATGTTTGTAGCAGGGATGGGAGGCATTGAATACAACAACAGAGTAACACCAGGAATACAATGATGGTTATTATCACAGGAATCAGTGACCTCAGCCAGGAGCCATCAGGTAGCCAGGACCACAAAGCCCCCCATAAGTCGATGGTACCAGAGCCATCACTATGCAGGGGGTTGTTACGTACCAAGGACTCCATTTTTTCCACTGTGGCAGAAATATTAGGTTGATTATCATGAATGTACATGCAACAATGTGAATGAATCAAAGCACAAACACCACCTTTTGCAGCCAAAATAATATCCAAAGCAAAACGATTCTGCAATGTTACACTACGTATTTCCCCCAGTTCCTGATTAATTAATTTTAGAGCAGTAATAGTTTCATTAAACATAACAACAGTCCAATTATTTAACAAATGCAAATCTGTATAATTCATTGCAACACCTAGTGGAGGGAGAACACCTCTAGAAAATTGAGTCCAGGATGATCCTCCCAACGTCAGGGGGGATTCAGAGAAGATGTCTCGTTTATTTCGAATTCTTCCACTAGATAATTCTTTCATAGTATATATAGCCGGGGCCAACAATCCCAACGTACATACGCCTTGCCAATTTCTTGGAGTCTGTCGGTAAGCTCTTCTACCACATATGAGCCACATATTAGGTATGTCATAAGTTCCTTTTTTCGAGAAGTTGGCAAACTGTACCATGGCCTGCATTTGACTGCAGGCCCAGTATTTATTGACTTCATCTGGCGCTGTTGTATTAATGGCATTACAACAAGTAGACAATCCATTCCACGGAATCAGAGTCTCACAATTAGTGTAAGTGCCAAGATATGTTGCATTCGTCCATCGGCCTGTGCTGGAAAAACAGTAATGAGCAGGTTCCTGCACACGGGTGGCTACAGCATATGTGATGTCAAGTAAACTTTGCGTTCTAGGCCAGGTAGCTTGTTTCCATCCTGTTCATTAAAGGGAATAGCGTGTAACACCATGCCACCTTTGGTATCAGCCGAGATATGTAAGCAAATCCAACAATTAGTTAAATTAAAAAGTTGTGATACCTTCTTCAAGTCCTGTAAATAAGAATTGAGACCCCAGGCCCCCAAGTCATGTGTACTACACCGAGGGAACGTCAGCAGGCACCATATAAGGCCAAACACAGCTAGCAGGTGTCCAGATAATTTCACCATGGTCTTCAACTGCAGCGTAACCACGTCCCCAAGTAATGAGGGAGGCAGGACCTTTCCAGGACGGGTCCGGCAGACGTCGGTAGTACACTTGTGGATGTGGAGTGTCTGTGGGAGAAGCAGAAAAATGCCTGCTGGCAGCTGTGAGACCGTGCCGGTAACATTAAGAAAGTTGAGAGTGTAAAGAGTAACATTTAAAACATTTTGTATTCCAGGTAAGCCGGGGTTATTTTCCCCTTTATTTTTGGAGTGTGCAGCAAGAGCAGTTTTCAAAGTTTGATTAGCTCATTCCACAATGGCTTGACCAGTGGAGTTATAAGGAATACCAAATTTATGAGATAATGGATCAGCAATGGCAAAACGCCGCAAAGGCGGAACTAGTGTAAGCCGGGCCATTATCAGTTTTCAACTCTGTTGGGTTACCCAAAATACAGAAAGTCCGAATGCAATGATTAATAACATGTTTGGTGGCCTCACCCCATTGGGGGGTGGCCATAATAAAGCCTGAATGGGTGTCAATGGAAACATGTAAATATTTCCAAGGGGCAAATGGCAAATATTGAGTCACGTCCATTTGCCACAATTGACAACTTTGCGTCCCCCGAGGGTTGACACCTTGGGGAACTGCATGTGCTTGAAGGCTACAGGTAGGACATTGTTGAATAATGGCTGAAGCCTCCTGAGCTGAAAGAGAAATTTGTTTCATAAGAGCTTTTTTATTCTGATGAAAATAGGCATGACTATCCCATGGAGTAACCGGGGAAAGGACTAAAATGGAGGAGGCTGCAGAAGCAGCTCCATCTGCCCAGGCATTGCCCTCTTGAAGCATGCCCGGAAAAGGCAAGTGGCTATGAATATGGGCGGGGAAGAAGGGACAGGCACGTTGTTGCAAAAGGAGTTGAAGGGTAAGAAAAAGGCTTAAGAGAGAGTTGTCCAAAGAGGGAGAAACATATGAATTAGGCAAAGAAATAAGAACACGATACACATAAAGGCTATCCAAAATCAAATTAAAGGGTAAATGGGGAAAAGTCTGAAAAGCCAAAATCGTAGCGGCAAATTCAGCACGTTCAGCAGAGGTTTGAGGCGGGGTGATTTTTGTGTGCCAGGATCCATCCTGTTGCCACACACAAGAACCATATGTTTTTCCCCCATCCACAAAAAGTGTCAATGTATCCGAGAGAGGGGAGGTTACCAAGGAAGTAGACAGAGAAAGGGGAACGTTTAATGAAAACGGGGATCAGAAGGTAAATGACAAGACACAAAACCTGACCAATTGGCCAAGGAAAGTTGTAAGACATCAGATGTGGCCAAAAGGGGTTCCCAAACAGTAAGAGAAACGAGGACATACAAACCAGCAAGATCAAAACCAATAAGGCATTTAGCTCGAAAGCGGGCTTTATTTATTAAAAGTGCCATTAAATGAGGCTGGGAACTGATGGACTTATGTGGGGTATGAGGGAGGTGTAACAATTCTACAATGTAAACTTTTTTGTCATGGCATTGTATAAGCGCCCCAGTGGGTAACGGAGGAGTAGCAAAGATTGACAATGAGAGAGGGTGATCTGGTAGAGCTCGATCCACCCAACGGGTGGTCATTGCCTCATTTATTAATGCCATAAATAATGGGGCTAATTGCATGGTGGTAAGAGCCAAAAAGGGTCTTACAAAATTTATGGTGCCTAAAATTTGCTGCAAGGCAACCAAAGTCAAAGGTGAGGGTATTTTGATGGAGGGTATTACTGGAGATGAGTACGAGGCCAAAACCTTATGGCCTAAGTAGGAAAAAGGTTCATGGGTCTGAATCTTGTCTGAGGCTACTTGAAGACCAAACGTGGCCAATAATGTAACAAGCTCCGATAGCACAAGTTGTACTGTACCCTTTGGGCCAGGAGCCGCAACCAAAATGTCATCCATATAATGGTAAACCAAAAAAGTAGGATGAGATTTACGGAAAGGTTGTAATGCAAAATCCACAAAAGCCTGACACATAGTAGGGCTATTAAGCATTCCCTTTTGTACTCGGACTCAAACACCACATACTTTGTTCCATTAAGCAACATCCGAGCCAAGTCTTTCCAATCCTGCGGTAGCAGTTGATAGGCTCCCGCTAGAGAATGAAGAAGTCCTCTGGAATAGTGACTGGTAATTCCATAATCCTTTACCGCAGTTGTTAATTCTTTAATAATTACCAGAGGCACGGGTTCCCAGTCAAAAACAATACCTGCTTGTGTATTTTGGTATGTGACTGGAAACAACTCAGTATCCTGCAAATCGGAGGTGTCTAAACCTCCTTCTTTTATTGCTTTTTGATAAGCTCCTCTAATAATTCTTGGCTGTTGGGCGTGTCCAGAGGGGCTGTCAGCAGTAGTCTGACAGCACGCGGGTTGGGAGAGACCCTCAGGAGCCGTGGGTTGGCAAACCCGTATGTCTGGAGCAGGAGTTGTTAACATAACAGACATTGTTGGATAAGGAGGTGTATTCAACAACGGCTGATGAGGGGATTCAGCATGTGTCTGAATCAATGTATAGGCAATTTATAGGCAAACATCTGGGGCAGCCCTCGGAACTTGGTGGAGGACTGCGCCAATTTTCCTCCATGTCTCAGCTTTTAAGGAACCATGTTCTGGATAAGATGGACAGTTAGCCCAAACATAGGCAAGCAATTTTACAGCCTCTGATTTAGAGAGAGGCTTGGTAATTTTTTTGTCTTGGGTGCTTAAATATTTCTTCCTGCCTAATTGCCTAAGCTCTTCAACATGAACTTTCTGAGCTGCAGACATTCCACCCCCATACTTACGAATTAGAGTCAGTCGCCAGCGACGTCGTCGGGTGCACCAAGCCTATTCCAGGTGGTAAGCAGAGGGTTAGCAGGGACGTATCCATTGGCACAGGATCACATCAGGGTCACCACGTGTGGTGGTCTCTCATGAGGAATAAGACACTCAGGCAAGATGTCTCGGGATGAGAGCGTTCAGAACAGACTCTGAAGCCCCCTTTTATTCTTATTACACTCATTAACATACAATGTTATCACTGAGGGCCAGAATTTGCCTGTGGCCAGTTATTTTTAGGATTCATTCATCCTGTTTTCCACATTCCCATGCGCTTTCATGGTTTTGTGTACACTATGGCACATCCTGTGGGAGCAGGTCTCTGCCATTATTTCCACACAAAAGCCTAAGTGATTCACAAGGGGAAAGGATTGCACAATCAGGCTTGCAAGAATCTGTTAATATAATAACAACTTTCAATAGTTGTAGTCTTCATGTGGAGTTGATTTTCTGCTCTAGTCTACTTTGAGTGGATGCCAACTGTTTTTCAAGATGGTAGTTTCCCCATAAAAATGGCTTGCTTGATTATGCACCACCACAAATCAATGTCAATTCTTAGTGAACACATAAATGGAATTTCTTTATAATAATTTGTCCCTAAACAGTTTTTTTACATTTTTCAATGGTGCACACATTGCAACTATAACTGAGCCTATCTTCTTTCTGCTGGTTGTCCTATTCTCTTTCATTCTACCTTTTCCAATATTAGAACTCTCTACTGAGACCATGATATTCTCAGGAATCTTCTCCAATACATTTGGAGCATCAGGTTTAAAAATATCAATACACTTTATACCCTGCTTCTTCAAGGTCCATAATGCTTCCATTGAATGTCACAGGAAATACAATAAGAGCTGTGGTGATGCAGTGGTTAGAATGCAGTATTGCAGATTTACTCTCTGTTCACTGCCAAGAGTTCAATTCTGACCAATTCAAGGTCAGCTCAACATTGATTCTCAGACTTCCATTCTTTCGAAGTTGGTAAAATGAGAACCCATATTGTTGGGGGCAATATGCTGACTCTGTAAACCACTTAGGGTTGTAAAAGAATTATGAAATGATATATAAGTCTAAGTGCTATTGCTATTGCTGTTGCTATTGCACTATTCAGATCTTTTCAAGGTCTTCATGGCTGCTCTGCCAAATTCATTCATGGAATCATACTATAAATAACTGAAAAGGATTCAATATCAAATACTGTATATTGAATACTGTATATTTAAAAAAATTATCCAAAGCTAATTAAAATCTAACACATGTTCAAATAAATAAAAACAAATAAAAAGACAATATAAAATAAACCATTTTCCATTCAAAATCATACAGATGAACTTTAAGTTCTTTTAAAAACAGTCACCAATGAAACCAATTTCATTTCTCTTGAGAGAGAATCTGGCAGGGAAGGGCTAGTATTCTGTGATGGTTTCCAATTCATACCATATTTGTAATGAGTGAAAGTAGAGCAAAAACAGAGCTATTCACCATTCAATTTCATTAAAACCATTAATTCAAATCCCAGATCCTGGATTATTTCTGTTTCCATCTGAAATCATTTAGCAAAATAATGATGAAAGGATGATGGAGGAGAAGAGATAGATCACTCTAAAGATACAATTGCAACACTTTTTCAGTATTTTTATTTCTATAGAATCTGGAAACAATGAAGGTGAATAATCTCTGACTTACAGTTGCTACTGGAGTGTAGACTTCATCAGCCTCTGACCAATGGTCAATAAAAGATGGGACTTGGAATCTAATATCAAGAGGATGATAAATCCTACATCTTCAGTATAGCCAGAGTTATACTTCTAGACCAAATATTGTAGAAAAATGGTCACAAGCTTTACAGGAAGAAATATTTGAACAATTTGCTTTCTAAAACCATTACACTTTTAAATCTGTACTATACTAAATTTTTCAGATCAAGTACAATCACTTGGTAGCATTTATATAAACTACCTTTGATCACATTTCTTTGATGTTTTATTAGTAACACAGTTTAGTCTAGGAAAATCTTTGCAATTTCTTCTTACTAAATAAAATAAAATAGATTTTAATATAAGCCATTCTGAGAATTCTACAAATTGTACAAGGACTTTAAAATGTGAGCAGGAAGGTAGTGGAAATTAAAGCAACAAGGAAAATGATGAATAGTATATCTAAAATCAGGTTATTGTTCTGAAAATGATACCATATGAAGGCAGATTATTTAAAGCTTAATATTATTTGCATTGCAAATGAGAAAGGCAATTACACCTACAGTAAGTAGGATGTTCAAAAGCAAAATATATGTCTTGTTAAAACTGAAATAATTCATCTGTAATGAGCTTTCAATTGGGTCCATGCTAGGTGATCTAGGAGTGCAAATGAAATCTTTGACTTAGTTCATACAAACACCATGTGAAGTGGTAAAAATGTTTTAGAATTGACCAACTTCAAAGCGCATAACTGAACCATGTATGCCTATCTTTATATAAAATCTCAAAATGGATGAATAGAAAGAAAGCTAGCCCTGAGTTATCATTTACATTTTTTCTTTTTGTTATGGAAAAAATGGTCTGAAATTTTTATGTCCGTTTATTCACATGCTCTTTCCTTCCATGAATTAATACACATTATAGGCTAAAAAGTCTTTATAGTATATGTCCTCACCTTAGAATTGATCATTTAATGAAGATTCAGAGTTACCCAGACTCAGAAAGGGGAATTTATGAGGCATTATAAAATTGTTGTGACACCTCCCTTCCTCAGAGTCACATGACTGAGGTGACCAGATTTTCAGATTGGTAAAGAGGGACACCTTTGACCGGGGTGGGGGGGGGGACTTGATTAAAAATTTTATACAGAACAACAAAAATTTCCATACAATGCAAAAATAGTTTTGTAATATTTTTTTTATTTCAACATAACTACAATTTACAAATATAAATTGTAACTGTTGCCAAACATCAAAATTTTGATCACGTGACCATGAGGATGCTGCAATGATCGTTAAGTGTGAAAATGGTCACTAAGTGTGAAAAATGGTCATCAGTCACTTTTTTCAATGCCATTGTAACTTTGGTCACTATACCACCTTTCTTGCCACAGTTCTTAAGTGAATAACTGCAGCTGATAAGTTAGTAGCATAAGTGAATCTGGTTTCCCCATTTGACTTTGCCAAAAGGTGATTATATGACCCCAGGACACTGAAACCATCATAAATACGAATCTGTTGCCAAACGTCAAAATTTTGATAGCGTGACCATGAGGATGCTGCAATGGTCGCTAAGCGTGAAAATGGTCGATAAGTGTGAAAATGGTCATCAGTCACTTTTTTCAATGCCATTATAACTTTGGTCACTATATCACCTTTCTTGCCACAGTTCTTAAGTGAATAACTGCAGCTGGTATTTTGTATTTTGGATAGAATCTTTTTTTAAATAGTCTAAGACAATTTAAAAAAAGAATCCACACAGAATAAATTGAAGTAAAACATTTCAAAGTATTGTGCATAGAATTTATTTTGGATAGAATCTTTTTTTAAATAGTCTAAGACAATTTAAAAAAAGAATCCACAAAGAATAAAAATATTAAAAAAATCCTATGCACAATAAATAAAATATTATTTTAAAATACCTTAAAAAAATAAAAGAAAAAAACCCAGTTCACTTACCAGCAGGCACAAGTGAGCATTCCAAGTCAATCCAGAATGATGTAGATGTTAATACAAAGAACTGAGCAACTTAAAATGGTGAAATTAGTCAGGGAAATATTTTTGAAAGAAACTTTGCCACCATTTTGGAGCAGACCTCCAACCTCCGTGCCCCTCCCCTCTGGAAAATCCAGGAAGTAACAGTTGCTTCCCTCTCTAGCCAAGTGTTTCCTGCAGCTCTATGGTACTTGGTCATTTTTTCTTATAAAAGTGAGTAAAAGGGGTGCGCGAGGGGGGGTGTCCGTTTTGTTGCTTTAACCTTTTAATATCTTCAATGAAAGTACTGAGACAGTGAGAGGGATTACACAGGGTGTCTTTTGTCTTGCCCCGGTTAGGATTTCTTAAGCAAATCCACTGGGCTTTCAACATGAAGCCAGAAAATCGGGACTTTTTAAAAATGCAGCGGGAAACAGGACAAATTGTTATAAAGCGTGGCTATCCCGCTGAAATCGGGATGTCTGGTCACCTTACACATGACTGCATTTCAAGTGCATGGCAACCAGCTCACATTTATCACTGTTGCAGAGTCCCGCAGTCACATGACTGTTTCTGGCAAAAACTATCCATGTAGATTTATTTATTTATCTGCCTTTATTATTTTTATAAATATTCAAGATGGTGAACATACCTAATATTCTTTCCTCCTTCTATTTTCTCAACAAGAACAACTCTGTGAGGCAAATTGAGTTGAGAGAGAATGGCTGGCCCAAAATCAGCAAGCCAACTTTCATACCTAAGACAGAATTAGAACTGGAACTCACAGTTTCCTGGTTTTTAGCCTGGTGTCTTAACCAAACTGGGTCTCAATATTTTTGCTGAAGCTTGAGTCTTAATTAATTTATCTTACATTAATCTTTGGGTATTTAATAATTTCATAAAAAAATCTTGCCGAGACTATGAGTTTTCTGGCTCGTTTGATCATAGTCCTCTATTATCAAACAAGGACCACCTTGTTAAGGCTTTTAATTTCCTTCAAACAGTGTGTGAGTGTGTGTATAATATTTGACTCTTTAAAAATATAAATATTGAAGTGTGTTTGTGTGTGTATATGCCTAGCACTTTGATTCTTTCTAAAATCATTCTAAAGATGGCTCCCACAAATTACAATACATCCAAAAGCGTGTCTAAGTAATGTTTATCCCATATCAACTTATGCTCTGTCAATTTTGCCACAGGTTTTGGAGAGATTAAAACTTAAAAGTTTGTAGAGGAATAAGGACAGTGTTGAAGAAGGAATGAAAAACCATTAATTTAAAAAATCCAGTTCTGGAAAGGAAGAAGAGATGAGAATTAAACACAAATAGCCTTCATTTATTCTGGTCAGTATAAGAGGGGGCAGAAGGATATTGTAAGTCCTTCAGGGCAGATTAGATCAGGAAACAGATTCAAAAGTAAGACTAGAATTATACTTTATTGACTCTATAATAACAGATTTTTGCAAACCTGTTGTGTTTTATTTCTCCTCTCTCTAAGTTGACCAGATTTTAACATTGGTAAAGAGGGACACCATTGACGGGGGGTGGGGGTGGGGTGATTTAATTTTTTTTTAACAAATGTGGCAAGAAAAATTGTAAAATGGGGCAAAACTCAATAAATTTCTCACTTAACAACATAAATTTTGGGCTCAATTGTGGTCGTGCATTGAGGACTACCTGCACTTATCTTCAATGTTACTTCATTCTGCTGTAGCATTAAATTTCATATAGAACAAGCTTGTTCTTTCAGAATTGTGGAATTGTTATATAACTGTTTACCTTTAGAAAAGTTTCTCTTGAGTTAAACTCAGCTCCTATAATTTTATTGATGTGTCGGAATTTTCTTAGCAGTAGTATGGAAATTGTCATTGTTGCTTTTGGACAATTTTTAATATTTTCCTATTAAATATACAGTACTGAGATTCACAGGTGGGTTCCCCTCCAATTATTAGCCAGGTTCAACCCTGCTCATCTTTTTGAGAGCAGGCAAAAACAGGCAGGTTACATCCCTACAAATTGAAAGCTCTCTCCCTCCCTCTCTCTCTATCTCTCTCCCCTCCCTTCCTCTCTCTCTGTCACTCTGTGTGTATGTGTGTGTGTTTGTGTCTGTCTGTCTGTCTCTCACTCACTCACTCACTCACTCACTTAATCACTCACTCTGTGTGTGTGTCTCTCTGTGTCTCTGTCTGTCTGTCTTTCTGTCTGTCTCTCCCTCCCTCCCAACCTGCAGATGGGCTCCGGACCAGCGGAGCCTCTTCCTTCTTTTTAACCAGGTGATCTTTCCTAAGACATAAAAAAGAACCTTAATTACAGACTCAACAAAAGAAGCTGGAAAGAGATAATGAAGCCAAGAATCTGAAACCTGGACTGGAGAAAAACCTTTTCTATCCCCTTACCAGCCCATCTGGGAAGACGACTAACACAAGGGTGATCCCTCCCCCTGTGGATGGGTTCCAGACCAGCGGAGCCTCCCTGGACGTCCCAGCAGCAGCAGCTCCAAGTGCGCCGATCTCGGCATTTTTCGCATCGGGGCATGCTGCAAGAGGGAGTGAGTGAAGACCTTTTCTAGCCAGCGCAAAGGACTTCCCTGGACTTGCTTTGCAAAAAGGTCTTCACTCACTCCCTCTTGCAGCCCGCCCCATGCGAAAAACGCTGAGATGTTAAGCAAGGGAAACATCTGTTACTTCAGTTAGAAAGGAAAGCAACTTCAGAGCTAGAGCTGGCATCGGGCCAGCAAAGGCTTCCCACTGACCTCTCCCCCCCATCTCCGAGTTCCTGACAGATTGAATTATTTCAGCAACATCTCCCCCCCCCACGGCACCTCGCCTCCCCCTCACACATCACCTCCGCTCCATTCTCCAGCAAGCCTCATGGGGTTTTTTGCCTTTAGGAATAAGAATGTTTAAAAGGCTTTTTTTTAAAATTTGAAAAAATATGATGCAGGTTCTGAAAGAGTGAATCTCTGTCGCACGGCTATGCTTTTTCTTCCTCCAAATAATGGTCACTGCTTATTGTAGCGAGTCAGCCTCCTAACTTCAGTCCAGGCTCTGCAATTACCTTCTCTCCCCCCCCCAAAACCCGCAGAAACAGGAGGGAATCGGTCATTATCATTAGCACTCTCTCCCACGCCTGGCCTCCCCTTCGGAGGTAAGGGGCGGGGAAGAGCAGATCTCCTGGGGACACAAATATTCCCCAAGTGGCCACCATCCGCTTCTCGTAGCTCCCCCCCGAAAACGGGAGAAGAGTGAAATAATGTTATGCTTTGGAAACGTGGATCTCCAACACCAGGTCCACACCCGGAGGTTCGGGGCTTCCCTCCATGCCACCTGCACGGCCATGGGCTCCGTGGGGAAAGGCGGGCCATGGGAAAGGGGAGCAAGTGCACTCCCCACCTGCCCGCTCCAATCTCGCCTGCCCAATTCCCAAACCCTCTCTTCGGAAAGAGTTCTCCAGCAGCCTCTGGCAAGGTGTTTTCCCTGCCCCGCTCAGGCTGAAAGCAAATAAAGCAAATAAAATATAAAATGCTGGTTTACTATTCTCTGCTGCTTCTCTCCCAGGCTGGAGCTGAGAGGAGATCCCTGTCCTAGTCTTCCTGCTGCCCTCGTGGCACGGGGAAAACGGATGGTATTTTGTCCCTTCTGTCTCCCCGTTGCTCAGAAAAGCAACTCTGGGAAGGTCCTTTGGTGGTGGCAGGCGTCCTAGAACCTGCCTGCTAGCAAAGGACCTTCCCAAAGTTGCTTTTCTGAGCAATGGGGAGACAGAAGGGACAAAATACCATCAGGCCGGGACGGGTATACAGGGCTGGGGGTGGGGCAGGCTTACTTCCGGGTCCGGTCATAAAAATCGGGACTTTTTAAGAATGCCCCGGGACACGGGACAAATTGTGTGAAATTGTGACTGTCCTGCCAAAATCGGGACGTCTGGTCACCTTACCTCTCTCTTATATCCTAATACTCAGAAATGCATTTTTCCAAAACTATCTTGTTTTCCAAGACCTAAGAAATATTTTATCAGTCTTTGTTTATATTATAGTTCTTGCCTACTTTCATCCAGATCATCTTGTTGATTTTCTATAGAAACTCTGGCAAGCCAAAATTCTTTATCATATCCTATAACAATGAAGCAGCATTCCTGAAATCCTTCTTCTGAGGCCATTTGAGTTATTTATAAAAATAATACAGGCAGGAAATAGATAGATCGGTAGGTAGGTAGGTAGGTAGGTAGGTAGGTAGGTAGGTAGGTAGGTAGATAGATAGATAGATAGATAGATAGATAGATAGATAGATAGATAGATAGATATGAATGATAGATAGATAGGTAGATAGATATGGATGATAGAGAGGGATGATAGATAGATAGATAGATAGATAGATAGATAGATAGATAGATAGATAGATAGATAGATAGATAGATAGATAGATATGGATGATAGATAGATAGGTAGATAGATATGGATGATAGATAGGTAGATAGATAGATATGGATGATAGATAGATGATAGATAGATGATAGATAGATAGATAGATAGATAGATAGATAGATAGATAGGTAGGTAGGTAGGTAGATAGGTAGATAGGTAGATAGGTAGATAGATATGGATGATAGATCGGTAGATAGGTATGGATGATAGATAGATGAATGATAGATAGATAGATAGATAGATAGATAGATAGATAGATAGATAGATAGATAGACAGACAGACAGACAGACAGACAGACAGACAGACAGACAGACAGACAGACAGATAAAAAGGTAGAAGGGACCAGAAGAAAACCTGGAATTTTTTTTATCAGAATAGAAAATAACTTGACTAGAAGGGTTATAGCTTAAACTATAAACACAAACATTTTATGTAATCTATAAATGTATTTTTAAAAGGTAGACTAGACCTAGAAACAGATGCCACATTTGCCTAAAACTACTCTTATTAAGACTAGCTACAATAATAGAAACAAGATGGATTGACTCTGTTATAGTGGTCTAGGTGCAACACCAAAAAGACCAAGTTAGGAACAGATTGTCATGGTAAATCAGGAATAATAGAATCTTGTAAGTCTGAATATGTTTCTTCTCTTCCCTTTTTATATTGATGTGAATTTGGGGTGTGGCTCTATCTGAGATATTTACATACCGTTATTCCTTCTCCTGGGCTTCTGCAATATGTATTTCCTTGTTGTGTTAGTAACACATCTTCCCTCTCTTTATCAAGGATTTATCTCCTTACTCTCTACAACATCTTCAGTTCCAATTCTCCCAAACACCTCCATATATTTGCTTTCCATGTTGTTGTGAAAATTTAACAATCAGCAAAGAGATAATAGTAAGTATATAAAATAATAAATATAAAGAGAATTAGAGTTTTTGTGAGGCTGATAAAGGGTTACAGGGAAGTAACCATCTTTCTCTGATGGAAAGAGAAAAATAGAACACAAAAATGAGAAGATAGGAAGGAAAGAAGGAAGGAACATGCCTGAATATGAGATGATGAGACACAGTGACTAGGAATGTACAGGGATTCTTCTATTTTGGCAGATCACCTAAGATAAGTCCACTCTTTCAACAATAGGTTTATGAATTAAAAGTCTCAGTATTCATATACAAATATTTTGTTTATCGATGGAACAGGAACTTTACCTTGTTTGTCTACTTGGTTTTGAAAAATGATATCTGGAGTAACAGAGACATATACAATTAATGCTGACAGCTTTAATACTTTTGTAGTCAAGTTGCTTCAAATGGAGAGTGAATATGTTGGTGTATGTTTAAAAATTAATTAGTATTGACTGTCTCATTAAGAACAGTACTTCAAAGTGTGGATAGCTATAAAAGAAATAGAATAGCTCAGCATTTAAAAAAAATAAACAAGTAATTAAAATATAGCTTTTAAAATTCCAAAATGATTTGAAAAGTAGTAAGCGAATAATAGCTTAAAAATCAAAGCAACCCCATATACATCAACAATTAAAACAAAATTAATTGGCAACATTGTTTAATCTTTATATACTAAGCAATCAAATGCACAGGCCATAAGATGCATAGAAGTATATTGATTCATACAATCTGGCAATCTGAGATCAAAAAGTCTTTTTAAAATCCCTGTGGTTAATTTTTAGAGTGTGTTTTGTAATTCTTCTCTGAAAGTTCATTCCCAGATGACACAATGTATGTCAAAATCAAAACCTCAAAACCTCATATAAGCTTTGGATCAGAAGAGGAATGAATTCTGTTCATCACATACATATGTGTGTGTGTGTGTGTGTGTGTGTGTGTCTGTATGCCTATGTGCATAAACATATGCAGATAAAGAGGACACATGTGGCATCCATAATAATAAGGTTTTTTTTTTGTAATCTGGCATGTATTAAAATAAGCTCAAACTGACTAATGAAGTTATTTCCCCATATATCAATAATACTATGGTCTTCACAGAGTAATGCACCATGTCAAGCCATTAGTAAATGATAGTTGGAGCCATCAGGCAGATGGCATTTCATTAATCATTGACTTACTATAAACATAATTGAAGTCACTCATTTCTGTTCTGAGAAAAAGGCTAAAGTATATGACTGAAGTATTAAAATGCCCAAATTAGAATATCATGTGTTGACTTGTGAGAAGGAAAATGAACAGAAGTGACATCTATCTTCTCTGTCCTGACATTTTGCCCCTAATTCCTTCAGAATCAGAGGGTAGTAGGAAAGTTCTTCTCCAGTCTATTGTTTGTCTTGCGGTCCTGCTTCCAATGACTATTTTGTAAGAGATCCCTTTGGGACAAGTGATAATGCAGAAAATCTCTAAGGGCAGAGTTAGCCTTTGAAAACCATACCTCAGATAAATACATTCAATTCTCCAGCATTTTGCATGGTAGGTGGCAATATTATAATGTTCTGAATTGCTAAAATGACCCTCTGTTCTTCTTGATGTCTTTGCTTTTATATGCAATCTGTTACCAACAAAATTAGTTGGTTTATTCCATTTAGACCAGTTTTTAAAGTAGTCTAAATTTATTCAGCCTCCGAGGATACTTGCAGAAAGCAAAGGGATTTAGGATCCTCAGTCCCCTCCCCTCCCTTGTCTTATCCTACCTGGCCTTGTCTAATCCTTTCATGTCAGTAATTGTAACAAGTTAATCTATGTAGAAATTTGGACAGAAGACTGCTATATAGTAAAAAACCTAAGAGCACAGTTGATATATATAATCACCTAAGAATGTAGTGTCATTAAAAATGTAGAAGAATGAGAGGGAAAAGAAATAAAGAAATCAGAAGTTTTGAGGAACTAAATGAGATGGCAAAAATTATTATCAGAAAGTGCCATGTGGCACTCATAGTGGTTGTAAATTTGTAAATCATTTTTACTCACATATGCAATATTATCAGAATATTCCTATAATTCAAATTTTTCCAGCAATGTTAAATACAGAATATTGGGAAAATGAGGCCGAGGAGTGCAATTTACAATTGTTTCAGAAAGTGGGAAAATATTGATTGAACTTTATTAATTATTGTTACCTGAGGTTTAGTGCAACAAGCCAAGATTCAAGGGACAAAAGTAGCCAGACACACAGGTCTACAAATGAAGTGCAGGACCTTGATACTGACATCTAAAGCTTCACTAGCTTTCATGCCTACCAAGCCCTTCTGAGCGCTATACAATTTTCCAAAGCCAGCTGGTTGGGGACTCACTGGGTGTAGTTGATTGGACCATGCCCCAAGTGACTGGCTTATTTATTTGCAGTTAGGCATAAAGAATCATGTTAAGTTGTAATTCTGAAAGTGTTATTACTGAAGTCTATACATAAGAATCTAGTCAACTAATGGTCAGCACTAAATTGGTGCTAGATAAGGATCAATAAGGATTTCATTAGGGATGCGGTGGCTCAGTGGCTAAGATGCTGAACTTGTTGATTAGAAAGGTCTGCAGTTCGCCGGTTTGAATCCCTAGCTGCGTAACGGAGTGAGCTCCCATTATTTGTCCCAGCTTCTGCCAACCTAGCAGTTCAAAAGCATGTAAAAATGCAAGTAGAAAAATAGGAACCACTTTTAGTGGGAAGGTAACAGCCAGTGGTGGGTTTCAATTTTTTTTGAACCTCTTCTGTAGGTGTGGCCTGCTTTGTGGGAGTGGCTTGCCAGCCATGTGACTGAGTGGGCATGGTCAACTTGTAAAATGTAGTGAAACTCATTTAGCAACGCTCTTGCTTAGCAACCAAAATGTTGGCTCAGAAACTCTGGCATTTGAAGCACGCAACTCTTAAAGCTGTCAAGTTACAAGACCCTTGCACCCCTAACCCTTTAGAAAAACCCCAGGGGTGTTCAAACTTGACAGCTTTAAGACTTGTGGACTTCAAATCCCAGAATTCCTCCTCTCTCTCTTCATTTTGATGATGTGCGGACAGGCGGGGGGAGGGAGCTGGAACCGGTTCTAAATGGCACTGTAGATTTGTGGAATCTCTTCTATAGAAGAGGTTAGAACTGGCAGGAACCCACCCCTGATAACAGCATTCTGTGCACCTTCGGCATTTAGTCATGCCAGTCATGACCACGGGGATGTCTTTGGACAGCACTGGCTCTTCAGCTTTGAAACAGAGATGATTATCTTTACCTTTAAGGATCAACAGAATTTGGGGTGGGGGGTTGGAAATGGATTGCTAGTGGCAAAACAATGACTCTAAATGGATGATCATTTAAGTCCAACCCGCCCCCCCCACCCCAGTTTGCTTGAAAGAGAGAGCAAGCAAATGATTCAAAGTCATCCAATCTGACATCTAGTGGTGGTTTTGGGAACCTCAGAGATTGTATTCTCAGAAGTTGTTTAAGGATTCAGATATTTTATAAATTCATCAAAATGTAAAATACAGAAGTACAAAGAAAAATGAAAATAAGTGGAAAATAAGGGAGGAAGATGAAAAAGAAAAGGGGAAAAGACAGAGAAAAGCACTGACTTCCAACTCCTATTGAGACAGTAGAATAAGGTATAGTAGCATAAAACCTCAACTTTTTACTTTTATATATTAATGTATAGAAGCCATTTCTATAACAAAACTTATCTAATCAGCAAAACCCAAACTCAACGGTTCATTTTTTTCCACCTCAAGTACAAAGTTCAAAATCATTTTCCAAGTAGAAACAAAATTAATTGTGTTCTTTTCTTTACTATAAGCAGTCAATGTTGCCATTTCTGTTAACTCCAGTTAAGCCAATCAGTCATTGTGGGAATCAAAGTATCCTTCCACTTTTGTACATAAAGTATTCTTGCTACCATCAGCATATTAACATCAAAGATCCATTTTTTTCAAGTTCTTTATCCATTAAACCTAAGAGAAAAGACTCTGGTTTTATCTTTATATTCACTTTCAGAATCTTTTATATTAAGATGTGAATCCTATTCCAATATTTCTTCACTCTGTCACATGTTCACCATAAATGGTAAAAGTTCCTTCTTTATATTTATATTTTCAACATTCAATTGAGGTACTTTTATGCATTATTGACAATTTAGTGTTAGATACCAATGGTATATCATCTTATAAAAAGTTTTCTTTTAAATTATAATTTTAAGTGTCCACGTGTTCTCCTATTTCTAGGGATAGAGGAAAGGTTATGTTAAGACATGCGCAGCAAACTGCCATGATCTCAGTAGCTGGTTAACTCAGATTCCTATGAGCTCACCTAATTAACAGGACCAGGCAGTACCGGGAACCATTGAGAAATGTGAAGCCTCTACCCTGGCTGGGATGTTCTTAGAGATTGACAAGGAGAATATGCCAATTACAATGCTGAGCTATATGCTCTTTGCTTTGCTTGTAAAAATGGTATAAAAAGAATAAACTCTGCAAAAGGCAGACAGACATTTTGGATGAACCCTGCCAATCTTTCTCCTATTGTTCTCTTTTTCCTGACATTTACTAGAGTCGACCTGTTTTTTCAGGCCAGATATAGTCTAGTATAAATGATCTAGTGAAAATTTGTGAGATGAATAAGACTAATCAAGTACTAGACAATAAGTATAGAAACAGAAATAAAACAAAAATCATTCTGTCTCTTTTCTTTGGTGAATTGTGATCTGTTTTACTTCGTTAAGTTTGGAGTTTCTTACAGTAAGCCAACATTATCAAAGCAAGTTCAGGGTACAGAGCACTCATGAGTAGTAAAGGTGCTAGTCTTTACCCAAACATGGTTGGTACAGCTTTGGATTCTGGGATTAGATTTATTTATGAGCCACAACCTATCTCTGAATGGAGCAATACTTCCAAGACTCATTACTTAAACTATCTGAGACTTCCCTGCCCATTTGTTCTGTACTTGACCCTGTACTTGGTGATTCTTTCATGGACTTGATAACTGTATCTGCTTCAGGATCAAAATATCAAATTTAGGTCTTGACTTCTCAGTCTTGATCTCCCTAGAGTTTTATTTTCAAAGAATTGGGTCCACTCCTTAGAAGACAATCTGAGACCCCATGATTTTTTTTATGATTCATTCAATACTTGTCTATTTCCTAATTTTTTGAAAACAAGTGTTCGTGAATTCTAGCTTACCACTCTTTCTTCACCTACATTGTTTACATAGTTGGTAATATGTTTGTTATACTGTATGTGCTTTTTCTATTCACCCCAGCAAATATCTATGTAATAATAATATACACATAAAGAAATAAATATGAAATATCTTGTGAAGATAAAATCAAATACTTAATCCACTGCAGAGTTTACTTATACTATTGTATACTGGAACACAAGATGATGGCTATTGTTTCTTAGCAGCTATCAGCACAACTGAAGGAAGATACAGTATATTTAGCTATAGCATTAAAAAGGGATACCCTAGATTCAGAAGCATATACCTGTGATTACCAGATGGTGAGAAAGTTGAACCAGATGGGCTTTTGTCTGATCTGGCAAAGAATTTCCTATGTCCAACATTATGATTTTTATTACAAACTTATGCATAGACAAAGAATTCATAATTATAATTTGAAACAGTAATTAGAAAGCGTTATGTTACCCTTATTCATATGTTCCATAAGTCTGGATAAAGAATGCTTGGTGCATGGTAGGAATAGATAGCTGTTTCCATCCTTTTAATGCAACTACATACTCTGACACACCCCTACCAATATCTGATCATCAACAGTGTGAAGGGTGCTGTTTCTACCACTATGTATATTAGGTTTCCTCTGTCAATATAAGAATATATTTTTATTTTTATCACCATATTTTTGGAAGTAATTTCTTATATAAGTCAAATGTATTTATCTGAATAAATTTGTAAAATATATATTTTTTTAAAAATGTACATAGCTTAGTATTTAATGCATTTCTTAGAATACTCTTTTTAAATATAAATATGTACTAAATGTAGTGTAATCAATAGAATTACAATAGAGTAATAGAAGAGCCGAGGTGGCACAGTGGTTAGGGTGCAGTACTGCAGGCCATTTCAGCTGACTGTGATCTGCAGTTCAGCGGTTCAAATCTCACTGGCTCAAGGTCGACTCAGCCTTCCATCTTTCTGAGGTGGGTGAAATGAGGACCCAGACTGTGGGGGCAAGTTGCTGACTCAATTTGCTAAAAACAATTTGTAAACCGCTTAGAGAGGGCTGAAGGCCCTATTAAGCGGTATAGAAATCTAATAAATAAATAAATAAATAAATAAATAAGAATAGGATAGGATAGGACAAAACATGACAGGACAGAACTGAATAGAATAGAATATCAGTTAGGCATGAACTGATTTTTGGTTTTGATAATCCACATCTAAAGATTCCTAATAACAGGAAGAAAATTATATAATTTGTATTAAAAATTAAATTTAAATTTAAATTAGTTTGGTTTATTAGAGATTCTTTTTTCTTCTTCTCAGTTGTTAATGTATAATTAATATGATAGTAACGGGGAAATACAACTCGGTACATAATATAAATACTTAGAATGCAATAATATATGAAAAGCACAGAAGAAGTATAGCACCCCAAATCTTTTAATAACAAATTTGTCATCAATGTTAGAAACAGAAACAGAATTGATGTGTGTGTGTGTGTATGTGTGTGTGTGTGTGTGTGTGAGAGAGAGAGAGAGAGAGAGACAGACAGACAGACAGACAGACAGACAGACAAAACCTTTGTTTTTTCAAGTGTGCCCTTAAAGAATTTTGACCAGTTATCAAATGCTGTAATTGTAATACTGTTTAAAAGAAATATATAATAGTAATTCAGAAGAGCTACATCAGCTTATATGACTTAAGTGACTTGGTAAGATTCCCTCCTTTTCTTTGATCTCTGCCTTCAGATTGATCCTGTGGAAGATAAAGTATACAGTATTTTCATTCAGGGTTTCAAATTTTTGTAATACCATGCACTTTTAATCATCATGACATGGAGGTAGCTATTGAAACAAACTAAATATTATCCAATTAAAGAGGCTGTCTTAAAAGTGATGTGATATTCAATAGCATTAATTGTTATTTTCTATCTGGCAGAAACTCTTTCCTATATTTGATGGGTTGCCATATCAGCATCCCTGGATAACTTCCTAGCATACAGAAGAAGAAAGGATAGGCCATAGAAGGGTATTACATAGGAAAGTGAGGCTACTGCTTGAGCATAACAAAAAGAATGAATTAAAATTAATACCATGCTCTTTTCTAGTTTCTTTATAATTTCATATCTATCAACCAATTTCGTTGTATTTAAGTACAATGACAATAAAGATTATACTTATCAGCTAATGGATTCAGCCAGGATGTCAGCAGGGTTTTTATTAATCAAGTTAGTTGCAGGAAATGGTTTAAAGAAAATATGTAAAGTAGATTTGTGCAACCTGATGTTCTTCTGAGTTTAGTTTAGTTTAGTTTAGTTTAGTTTAGTTTAGTTTGGTTTGGTTTGGTTTGGTTTGGTTTGGTTTGGTTTGGTTTGGTTTGGTTTGGTTTGGTTTGGTTTGGTTTGGTTTAGTCTTTGGTCTGTGTCTTTGAGTCAATGCTGATTCCTAGTGACTGCCAGGACAAGTCCCTGCAGTTTTCCTGGTAAGATCAGAAGTGATTTGCCGTTGCCTTCTTCCTTGGGCTGTTAACCAACCAGTTGACTTTGTGCTTAAGGTGGGACTAGAACTCAGAGTTTCCTCGAGTTTGTCTGATGTTTACACCAAACTGGTTTTATAAATGCAGTGTATAAACTATGCTTAGTATTACAAATCCCATAATTCTTGGACCTTTGTCATACTGGCTGATCTTTACTGGACTACAGACTGAAAGAGATGGTGGGTGCTAGGTTGCTTAGAAGGGACTCTGGACTTTGTTTTGAAAGATAGGGAGTTTCTTAATCATAGTCAGAAGACAGGGCTCTTACTTTGCTCTTGATGCTCATGATCATCCATGAACTATGCTATGTGAAGTAACCTGATTCATTAACCTCAGAGCAACATGGTGCCTTAAAAGCTAGGCTTGGATTTTCAAGTAATTCTAACTATTCTCTGCCATCTACTGTCATCTGGGTTTTCTTAAATGTGGTAGCCCTACACATACACACACACATACACACACACACACACACACACACACATACATACATACCATATTTTTTGAAGTATAAGATGCACCGGTGTATAAGATGCACCAAGATTTTGAGGAGGCAAATTTTTAAAAAAGTTTTTGCACTCTGCAGATCTCCCCAAAACAACCAATTTTTGGTGAAAACAGACCCGTTTTTTTGTCCAAAAAAAGGGCATGCATAGCCTTTAGGAGGTTTATAGAGTGCTCCTGGGGGCTGGGGAGCAAAAACGGCCTATTTTCCTCTCATGTTTGCCCTCCCCAGCCCCCAGGAACACTCTGGAAGCCTCCTAAAGGCTATGCATGCCCATGTTTGCAAAGGGGACAGGGTTCGGGAGGCAAAAAATGCTTTATTCAGTGTATAAGATGCACCCAGATTTTCTGCGCATCTTATACTCTGAAAAATACAGTACATACATACATACATACATACATACATACATACATACATACCAATAACAAAAGTCAGAGTGGAACTAAAAAGACTTTTGGATCAGCACCACAGCACCATTTGTTCTATTTCTTTAGGTCATTCATAGGTTAGTATAATAATTGATTTTACATACAACCCCTTTGTCATATTGAAGTACAATGAACCAGATAATTGTGTCTGAGATAATTTCTTTGGACAATTGTTTACCTCGTGTAATTTGGGGAATATTTAAGGAATCTCTATGCTGATATTTTTATAGCTGAAGAGCTATCTATCAATCCATCCATCCATGTATGTAAATTGAGGTATTAATACCACTCTGTAAACCCTTAGTAAGATCACACTTAAAATACTGCATCCAGTTTTGGTCACCACACTATAAAAAAGATGTTGAGACTCTAGAAAAAGTGCAGAAAAGAGCTACCAAGATAATTAGGGGACTGGAGGCTAAAACATACAATGAATGGTTGCAGGAACTGGGCATGGCTAATCTAGAGAAGAGAAGGACTAGGGGAGACATGAGAGCAGTGTTCCAATAGTTGAGAGGCAGGCACAGAGAGGAGGGGGTCAAGCTATTTTCCAAAGCACCTGAAGGCCAGACAAGGAATAATGGATGGAAACTGAACAAGGAGAGATTCAACCTGGAAATAAGTAGAAATTTTCTGACAGTGAGAGCAATCAACCAATAGAACAGCTTCCTTTCAGAAGTTGTGGGAGCTTCATCACTGGAAGCTTTCAAGAAGAGACTGGACTGTCATCTATCAGAAATGGTATAGTGCGGGGTGGGGGGTTGGACTTGATGACCTACAAGGTCCCTTCCAACTCTGTTAATCTGTAATCTAATCCCTAGCTAATTATTTGCCTCACTAGTAACATTTGCCTAAAAAAATCAAATCAGTACCACATTTCCAAAAGTGATATAGAATCTTCCTCCATTCATTTATATATGAGTCAGATGCAACACCTGTAACTATGGAGAAATACAGATCATATCTAGAATACTATGTATACTAATTGTGCTTGATTGGAATCCATAAAGATAGCTTAAAAGGGACACAAGAGAAAATAAAATTTGTCCTCCGTTATTCCATAACGGAATAATGAAATTTCTGAGTTACAGAAATTTAGCAAAGTTAAAGTGGGGAATTCACTTAAAATAGCATACCTAATATTGAGCTCCATATTTTGCAATGCATTAAACTGATAAGTAGGTAATAGTTTTGTTTAATACTGTATATCATAAAATAGCATCACAATTTTAATATTAGCCTATATGTCAATCTTTTTAGATTAGCCCTCCTTGCATTCATTCTTCCCTGGATGTATAGCAAATACATTGCCAAGAAACTATAACAGATAATTATTATTATAATTTTCCTCTTTGGTGCTTCCTTAAGGAGGACCAAGGATATCTTTGGAATTCAGAACAGAAATTTAGACAGTCTGTTTGGACATCTAACAGGGAAGAGATTGTGTGATGGTACTCATATTTGGATTCTAGCTCCAGTTTAGAACTAAGTAGCTATTTTAATTAACAGACCCATTGGGTAAGTTGCATTAATACCCACAAAAAAGTCATGTATTGATAACCACTGGGAAAATAATATTTTTATTTTTCCTTGAGAGCATATGTGGCAAACCATGGGCTTCAGTATTGTTGAAGTGAGTAATTTCCGAAGGAACAATTATGAATGACTAAAGTGCAATAGCTCCCTGAAGCATCATCACAATTTCTGCAGTGAGTGTTTAATTGTAGCCAGACTCTGTAACCTTAACATAGCCTGTGTCCTTGCCATAACCCTAGGCATGGGCTCCACTCTCCAACATATGGGAAAATTTTTCAAGCTGATTGCTCCAATCTGATTAAGGGAAGTTATGTAGCTGCCATTTATTCAGCATCTTGTTACCACACTCCCACAGCTGCTTTGCAACATATTCCTATTAAAGTCATTTTCTGCTGGCTCTTATTCCAGCATATCTTGTGAAGTCATTGTGCATTGTGACTCTATGGATTGTTTTTGGGGAGACACCACAACTGAAAAAGAATTGTTTTATATGATATACTTCAGAATCAAACCTGAACTTCTGGAAAAAGATTCTTCAACCCCTGTAATAAGCAAGAACTAAAAAAGCACATAGAGCATATAGCATAAGTAGACTTGATGGTTACCATATCACCATGACCATGTTCTTTTCATGATTAAAATTAATGATGCAGACGCTTGGATATAGATGTGAGAACAGGACGTTGCTTTCTCTAGGCATGATATTCTTGCCTCAGAAAAAGGATGTGAGTGGACAGTAGGTAAGGAGTCCCTGCAGATTTCCTTCTGCTAGTCGTTGCTGACTATAGGGGGTGATGCTCCTGTTTCAAGGCTACGGGGCCAGCGCTGTTGAAGACTCTCACCATGTGGCCAGCATGACATCACAAAGCACTATCTTTCCAGTGGACAATCTACTCACATTTCCATGCTTTCGATTCCTAGGTTGGTAGGAGTTGGGGCGAGGACAGGAGTTCACCCTGTTGCGTGTGCTCGGATCTCGAACCTGGGCTGCCAGATTTCCAGCCAACAAGTCCAGTGTCTTAACCACTCAGGCATCATGCCACCCTTGGATGGTAGAATTTGCATATCCTTTAATTCAGTGCCAAGGTAGTCATCTGTCATCCATCATTTTCATCTGTAATTCTCTTGTGATAATGTTGCTGCTCCTGCATATCCGTATAACCACCATATTTCTATATTTCACCACAGTGGAAACCAGGAGAAATGATGATCACCCATAGCTCAATCTGAAAAGCTCAACTGTGGTTGAGAGCAGAATTTACTAATTACTATTAATACTACCAAGTATAAACAAACAAACAAACAATATGTCTGTGTGAGAGGTCTTAACAAGAAATCCAAGCTGTAGTACCAAAAAGTAAATGCTTACATGAAAATGCAAATAAAATACCTTGCAGAGAAGAAAACTCAGAACTACAACTCAATACAAATCAAGTTTGCATGATAGGATGAGGTACAGATGGACTGATATATTCTGACTATAATCCTTAATGGCAGAATTATATTCCACTGTTTATTTCTGCAAGACCTATTTGCTACTGACCATTAATGTAAATATGGTATGAATGAAGCTTAATACACTGATTACATAGCTGTCTTATTCTTCTGTATTTAGAATATATACAAGATTAATTTTAATATTAATAAAATCATTATTGATAAGGCCCTATGGTGTCTGCAACTGTGTGAAAATGTTGCCAAATATTTCTCTTCACTTGTGTTAGTCAGCAAAAATATTTAGATGACCTAAAATATTGCATCTCAAGTCTGTCAAAAACTAACCTCTTACACAAATATGATGAATTAACGGTGGATATGAGATTTTAAAACTTTACTCACTTTATATTAATGAAGAAAAAAATCCTGTTTGAACACACATATTTTAATGAATAGTAATAAGCCTCTTTCAACAAAGTGAGACTTAAGTTTGAACATTTTTCTTTAAAAAGACATCCCAGATACTGAAGATTACACATTGATTGCAATGTTCAGGATGAAGATACAGTATATAGTTTTCAAATTTGACCCATTGAAGAAATAAATAGTTTTGCACCATCACCAAACCATTTTTTTTCCAGAAAAAATAAAGATGGTCTCCAACTTACTGCCTCTATATGTGTAATAATAGCTTTCAAAATTCACACTTAATATAGCCACAGGAGACAGAAACCTTCTGGGGCATGTCTATGTACTATTCTTTTCCATGTCAGTGCATACATTTTCTTTTTTTTTATCCTCACACATTTAATTTTTTGTACTGATTTTTGTATTGTGTACACTTATTAATATTTATTATTAAAGATGACTGTATCTGTTTTCTCTGTTTGTTTGCATTATGTGTTTTCATGGCTTTATTCTCTGCCCAGAGAATTGTGGTTATTGAGTAATTTAAAGTACATCCAATCAATAATGATTTACTAGCAGAAATATAACAAAAGCAGTCAACCATTTATACCCCCCAATCACCAGGAACATTAGTTACATAATATGGTGAATTTCATGCTCATTATGGTTCTACTGTGGAGAATGGAGAGTCATAGGAGGATATCCTTGATCTATGCAGTGCATTACTAGAATAATAATAATTAATCACAGCCATTTTTGTATTTGATAATTGATAACTGTAGGCAGAATGTCAAGATCATGTGATTCTAGATGCAAAATATGCAAAGCAATGGCATGTAGTTTATACTGTTGACATTGGTTTCTGTCCTCAGTAATGTTTCTGGTTATTTCTCAGTGTTAATTCCTGACTTTTAATCTCAAAATTGGAGGTTGTTTCTCTCAAGACAATATTGACTTTAGTTTGTTCAAGCTGCTTTTACTGGCCTCATCCGGGAGTAGAGAGTTAATAATTTATTTGACTTCCATGACAAACTCATTATCAATTTGTAATAGTGCAATTATATAGTACTTTGGCTTCAAATTCCCTCCCCACAAAGAAATAACATTATTAGAATTTCTAAATCTCTACAACAAAGATGCCCAAACTTACTTTGTTTGTGATGCCCTTAACGTCTCAATATTTTTTTAGATGCTCTGTGGATTCCAAACTATCACTTGCAACCCAAAACTGTAAGTTTGTGTTCTATATTTTTGTTCAGCCTTCCTTCTCACTTCTCATTCTGCTACAACAATTTGTTAGGAGCCAGGGTGGCACAGTAGTTAGAATGCAGTATTGCAGGCTAAATCTGCCCATAGCCAGGAGTTTGATCCTGACTGGCTCAAGGTTGACTCAGCCTTCCTTCTTTTCAGGGTCGGTAAAATGAAGACCCAGATTGTTGGGCACAATGTGTTGACATTTGTAAACCTCAGAGAGTGCATTATGGAACACTATATAAGTCTAAGTCAGTGGTGGGTTGCAATTTATTTTACTACCGGTTCACTCATGTGCGTGTGTGCGCAATTGCTTCTGCGCAGCCGGGTGGGTGGGTGGAGCCACCACTACTGGTTCGCCCGATCCGTGGCGAACCGGCAGCAACCCACCTGTGGTCTAAGTGTTATTGCTATAAAATAATAAAATATAAATATAAAATATAAAAACATAAAAAATAAAGAGAGAAGGGAGTATGAACAAAAATACAAGGATGAAAAAAAATACAAACTTACTTGTATTTTTATTCTAAAACTTGTTTTAGGCTATTATTAACTTGTCAGTTGACCAACTGAGGGGAACAATGCTCTGAAATAAAAGAATTGATATAGTAAGTTTGTTTCCTTCCCAATCCAAAACAAACACCCTATATACAAAGTGATACAAAGAAAATAAACAGCTGCTATAAACTCATCATTTGGCTCCATTTGGCTCCCTCCATGATACAGAACCTCTGGGTGGGACAGGCAACTATCAGACATAGAAATTGAACCTGTGCTTAATGGCAAGTATTTGACTTTGAAGCCTTAGTCTCTCCTGATCATTTTACTTCATAAATTAATGTGTTAATTGTACACACAGTATCATCTATTAAGGAGGTGTGCACCTGACAACCTCCAGCTGTGCATTTCCAGGGCACAGGGTAAAACTTGTTAGGATAAGCAGATTCATGGCATATTTAAGATGCTCTTAGAACTAAAATTACAAAAGCTTTAACATTAGCAGCTGAGACATGTTTAGATAACAGCCTGCTCAGCATAGGAAACTTGATACAGGATCAAATTGTCTGATGCATGATTACTCTTTAAACCCTATATCTTTATAGTGATATTTTAACCTAAGTATTATTCATTTTTTCTAAAAAAAAAACCCCAAACCAATGACTAAACATTTTAATAGAATCTTTGTTTTTGAATCTGCTTATAATAAACGCCTTCTAGTTTGCAGTATTTGTTAACAAGTTCCATCTGTTTATCCCATTGAATCTTAAGCACCAAAACTGATTAGGAACTATTTATTCACATGGATTCAGGAGGACTACTAAAATGCCTACCTCATATTCTCTAATTATTTTCAAAAACTATCCAGAAAAAAAGCTTGCTGCAGTACAGGTATAGGGAAGACAAATGTGTTCTGACCTAGGCTTCCCCAAAAAGCATGAAGCAGAGTCCTGGTCCCAACAAAACCCCTTTTATTAAATGAATGTGAATTCCTCTCATTCAAATTCAGCAAGGCCTGGCAAACAATCTTTCAAAGGCATAATTATTACTACAGACCTTATCTATCTTGGAAAGCTGCCATGTAAATATTTTCCAAAAGAGATTCTGTGCAAGGAAGGACTGGGCACAGCGTCTCTGAGATTCACAGACAGATTTTCACAATCCTGAAACAAATCTAATGACCGACCAAACAAATTGTTTCCTGCAAAAGCCCACTCTCCTTTCGCTCCTCTTTTATTTCCTATGGGAGGGGCCCAATCACCTTCCACCTGTGACTTTACACCTAAGTTGACCCTGATTTCTGAGTTGTTCTTTTCTTCTGGAAGCTCTTCGCATATGCATACTGTGAATAGGCTCTAGCTGTTCCTCTGCCTCACTGCTGTCTAGCTCTGTAGGCTCCTTATCACTACCAGATGGCCTCAGCCCTGTCTCTGCCTCTGATGCAGAGCCATCATCCGAGCCTTCCCCAGCTTCCAGGACTGGCCTATGCTCCTCCCCATCCTCCTCACTGTCCGACTCTGCTGCCAGTTCTGCTGGTGGGCCACAACAAAATGTGCAAATGTACTGCACATGGTAACAGGTTACTGATAGTTTCCCCCCTGAACTAATGGTTGCTTGTAATCCATATCCCAGCAAGTGTAGTGAGTGCATGGAGATTCATAAAGTTTGCAACAATAAGCAAAAATAAAGCAATAACTTCTATGCACTTATGTTTTTTCCTAAATTATTAAAGGATGAATTCGAAAGAAGTTTATAACTTTCTAGAATTTTCTGGCCAAAGCATCTTCTTCTTTATTTCAACAAATGAAGTGCCCTGATATTCATCTTGGAGCGAAAAACTGTATAACTGGCAAAACTTTTGTCAATTGCTTAAGAAACAGCTCCCGATTATCAAGGCATGTAAGTATTTCAACTGCTCCCAAGTTCATCTCCTCTTGAAAAGTATGGTAGTTAGTAAGGGGAAATATTTGCCCTTCACACTGTCACAGGGAGACAAGAATCTGCCTGGCAAAATCAAAAGGAATTATTTCTTATTCACAACGATATGTTGATTTTTCCTTTTCACAACCCGACAGAAGGGGGGAAAATGGGACAGGGGAAAAGAAGGGAAACAGTGGAAGTAAGAAAGAGAAATGACCTGCGGAGACACAGATCTGATACAGTGTAAATCAAAATGTGTAAGGAGAAATAATTTGCGGATAAATAATTGGAGGAACTTGACCCCAGAATTGGCCATGAATCTCTATAATGCAAATGAAAAATCAGTAACACACCAATACACATTTGGGAATGTTTTTTATTCTTCCAGTCAGATAATTTTGCAACAGATTGGTCTCCTAAGCTATTTAAAATATTCATTTTAATATGAACTTTAATACACTGACTAATTTGTTATTAAAAACTCATTGAGTAAGCCTATATAATAGATCAGATTTATTCTTGTTCCCAGTCCACATAATTTTTCCCCTTTAAATGAAGATATATATATATGATTTACAACCCCCGGTATGCCCAAATATAGGAGGAAGATCAATACTTCCATTCTCTGTCCTTCGGCTCATCACAAGAGATCTGCCTAAGATGCAATAGAGCACAGGTTCGATTCCCAGTAAGGGTATGGCTAGCTGATGAGAGCTAAATAGCTTGAAATAGATCTATACTAGTCTCCCTTTATTTATATGTATATGTATATGTATATGTATATGTATATGTATATGTATATGTATATGTATATGTATATGTATATGTATATGTATATGTATATGTATATGTATATGTATATGTATATGTATATGTATATGTATATGTATATGTATATGTATATGTATATATATGAAAATGAAACATCTTTTTGTATTTACTGGAAACTATCACTGTTACAGTAATTGAATATGTGCAAAGAGAGGTCTCTTTGCAAATATTCAATTACTGTAACAGTGATAGTGATGATTTAACTGAAACATTTATTCTAAGTGATAAACTTAATAAAGTTGAACATAATTGTCCTAATTTTATCCAAAACCAGAACAATGACCGAAATTGTATTAAATAATTCTGGGTTTTTGTTTTTTTTTAGTCTCTAATGCTATATAACCATATTTGTACAATTTAAACATATTTATACAATTTGTCATCATTCTGCCCTTAAAGTCTGGAGAATTACAAGATTTACCTCCAGACTTATTTCTTCCTATGCAAGGCACCTTATTAGAATCATAAATTCACAATGCTATTTTTTAAAAACAAAATTAAAACATTAGCAAAATATTTTCAAATTTCATTATGAAGCAAAGCTTATAAATTAATTGGAATCTATTTAATAAATATCAAAATTGATTCTGAGATGCAAATATAAACACAAAATTTAAATAAAACATCCAATGTGAAAAATTTGATTAATTTCAACATAATTTCCAAATGCTTATATAGAATAGTGAACAGTGAACAATGCAGTTTTCTGACCATGAGTTTCAATTTATAGAAATTACCAACCTTCATTGGGAGATGAAGTAATCCTATACTGAAAATAGACAGTGATATTTGATGATTGTTTTTAAAAATGAGAAGGCAAATGCAGAAAGAACTATTTTGAAGTTTGGAATACTTTGTAGGTCATATAGTCCAACCACATGCTCAAGCAGAAGACACTATACCAGGGCTGTCAAACTCCCAGGCCACACACTGGCCACATCTATACCCAGTTTAATGAAGGGGGGAAAGTCCTGATATGTCACGTGATGCTGCCATGATGATGTGACTTTGACACCCTTGCACTATATCATTTCTGACAAGTGGCTGTCCAGTCTCTTCTTGAAAGCCTCCAGTGATGAAGCACTAGGTCCTTGCATTTTAGTTGGGTTAAAGGTATATGTCTTTGACCATTCATATTTCCAGAAGTTTTCAGTCATATTTTTTCAATACAATACTAACATCAGTGGGCAGTGGTGGGCTTCAAATAATTTAACAACCAGTTCTCTGCCCTAATGACTGGCTGGGTAGGCATGGCCAGAGGACATGACAGGACTCAGCCTCCTGCAGCACTCCGACAGCCAAAATGGGACACAGCCGACAGTGTGGGCTTTGCTTTGTGACATCCAGATTCAGCGAGCAAGGGATGTGAACTGCAGAGAAAAATACACTTCGTTTGGTTATGAAGAAATATCCCCAAAGTCAGATATACACTAAAATTTAAATAAAACAGGAATGGAAAATCCTAAGCTCTATTGTAGGTCCATGCTTCTCACCTTTGACAACTGCATGGACTTCAATTCCCAGAATTCCCCAGGCAGCATGAAGTTCGCCCATCTTAAACTTTTCCTGCACCACCCTGCAAGCCAAAATGGGGCACGTGATGCCCCCCTCCCATGCCATGTTTTCGGCTTGGAAGGCCTCCTGCACCACCCTGGAAGCCAAACCAGGGCATGGGGGGGGGGCAAGAATGCTCCCCATTTTGGGCCTGGAATAAGGTGACCAGATTTTCAGATTGGTAAAGAGGGACACCATTGACCGGGGGCAGGGGGGGGCTTGATTAAAATTTTTATATTTTGTCAAAACGTCACACAAGGCGATTACATGACCCCAGGACACTGAAAGCATCATAAATATGAATCTGTTGCCAAACATCAAAATTTTGATCACGTGACCATGAGGATGCTGCAACAGTCGCTAAGTGTGAAAAATGGTCGCTAAGTGTGGAAAATGGTCATCAGTCACTTTTTTCAATGCCATTGTAACTTTGGTCACTAAATCAACTGTTTGAAAGCTAAAGCTAGCTTGCATTATAATGCCTTATGCTACCTTACATTTTCAAGAGAGAGAAGCTAAACTCCTTATTAGAAATGAGTAGAGTAGAGTAGAGTAGAGTAGCGTAGAGTAGAGTAGAGTAGAATAGTTTATTAGCCAAGTGTGATTGGACACACAAGGAATTTGTCTTCAGTGTACATAAAAAAAAGAATATATTCATCAAGAATCATAAGCTACAACACTTAGTGATAGTCTCTCTCTCTCTCTCTCTCTCTCTCTCTCTCTCTCTCACACACACACACACACACACACACACACAAATACACACACACACACACACACACACTCCTCCTCTGGATTCAATGGGACGTTTAGAAAATCCCCCCTCCTGTGCACACACTCCCTCTTTCTCTTTCTCTCTCTCTCTCCCCTCCTCTGGATTCAATGGGACGTTTAGAAAATCCCCTCTCCGTGCATACACTCCCTTTTTCTCTCTGTCTCTCTCTCCCCTCCTCTGGATTCAATGGGGTTTAGAAAATCCCCCCCTCTGTGCACATACTCCCTCCCTCTCTCTCTCTCTCTCTCTCTCTCTCCCCCTCTCCTCCTCTGGATTCAATGCGGTTTAGAAAATCTCCCCTCTGTGCACACACTCCCTCTTTCTCTCTCTCTCTCTCCCCTCCTCTGGATTCAATGGGGTTTAGAAAATCTCCCCTCCATGCACACACTCCCTCTTTCTCTCTCTCTCTCTCTCTCTCTCTCTCTCTCTCCCCTCCTCTGGACTCAATGGGGTTTAGAAAATCTCCCCTCCTCTGGACTCAATGGGGTTTAGAAAATCTCCCCTCTGTGCACACACGCTCGCTCTCTCTCTCTCTCTCTCTCTCTCTCTCTTCCCTCCTCTGAATTCAATGGGGTTTAGAAAATCCCCCCTCCTCACACACTCCTTCATCCTCTTTCTCCTCTCTTTCTGGATTCGCTCCAAAGTTTTTAAAATTACCTCTTCTGTAGAGACCAGGTTATCAGCCACGTGAGACATACGCTGTGTTTCTATGGCACAGTAATCCCCTCCCCAAACAACACACAATGCCAATTTAGAAGCCCCGAGCAGCCAAGGCAAAGCAGCAGTCCGGGGCGGGGGTGGAGGAGGGGCTGAGCTTGGACAGCCTCGGAGGCAGCTGCTAGCTCCGAGAGAGAGAGAAAGAGAGAGCGGGGAGGGAGGGGCTGCTCAAAGCAATAGAAGAAGAAAAAATCCATGAGGGAAGCCTGCGTCTTCACATGGAATAAGTCTTCTCTTCCCTCAGACATTGCCAACAGCTCCCAGGGACAAGCGGGCGGGAATGCGCTCGTCTCAAAGAAGAATATACGCTCCTAGTTGCTAGGAGAGCCTTGGCGGCTGGAAGCTTTTTCGTAACTTAAAAAAAATCGGGACTTTTAAAAAAAAAAACCGGGACACGGGAAAAATTGTTCAAAAGCGGGACCGTCACGCTGAAAGCGGGACGTCTGGTCACCTTAGCCTGGAAGGCCTCCTGCACCATCCTGGAAGCCAAAATGGGGCATGCAGGGGGACTCCTGGGAGGAGAGGGGTGGAGTGGGGTGGGGCAAGCCAGAGGTGGGATTAGCCAGTTGTCCAAACTGGTAAAAAACTTAACAATTGGTTCACCTGTACCAGTGCGAATTGGCTGCAGCCCATGTCTGTCAGTAGGCAATTCCTCCCATAGGCCTTTTTCAGTGAAATGAAGATGTGTGAAAGCAAACAGTGCTGGTAACAATCCCAGCATCAACCATGGCCTTTCATCAATAAAGTAACCTAAAACACACTAAAATGAAAACAAAAGGAAATTTTAAAGCAACGTGAGAATAAAGTGGACTAAAAGAAACCTACTTCATGGGGAACAAAAATCTGGGAAACTGGAACATAGTTAATTGAAGTGAAATCTGAAGTATTTGTGTGAAATATTTATAAAAACAATCGACAATTAATGCTAGCTGAAATATGAAACACAAATGAAGTTACAAGTAGAACAAGATAAAACATCATACGTTTGTAACCTTTTTTGAACATTTGAAGCTGCAGGTGGTTTCCAGTTCGGAGAGGCTATTATCTCATGTTTTTGTTTCTAAAACAGTAACAAAATATCTGCAAGGAGCCTGTGGATAGTGTTATAATGTAGAACCATCTACATTATATGGAAATGCAACAGAAAAGGTCAAATAATGAACAAATGTATAATGACAAATGGGGATTTGTCATTATACCAGTCTAACCCTCTGCTCAAACAGGTGATCCTATACCATTCCAGACAGGTGGCTATCCAGTCTTGTCTTAAAAGCCTCAGTGATGGAGCACCCACAACTTCTGAAGGCAAGTTGTTCCACAGATTAATTGTTGTAACTGTCAGGAAGTTTCTCCTTAGTTCTAGTTTGCTTCTCTTCTTGATTAGTTTCCATCCATTATTTCTTGATTGATGCATCCAACTATCTTGTGATATGTTATGAAATGCAGTTTTTATTTTGCTCACCACCTCAAACATTGCTGAAAAATTATCTTAGGTAATGTACAAATAAAGTTTATAAACTCCATGAGGAAAAAATCATTGCTATACTGATTCTAATATGTTCAAGTAAATAATGCAATCCACAAAAAATAAGCAGCCCCTAATCACCCACAATATATATTGTAATCTGCATGTACAAATGGGTCAAATCTTGACAAATGCAACCATGCACATACAAAACCCTGAAATTTATGCTAACAATACCTGTTGCCCAATATATTTTTAGACATCCAGAATGGTTTAGGAAATGAGTAATAAGATACGTCTTCTAAATAAACAAACATTCTTGCATTGGTAGTAACCAGTAGTACATTATTTGAATTGAATAAATTTAAAATAGAGAATTCCGCTGTTCAAATCCTTTGAACAGTTATCTGTGCAATTCTCTGTGCTGTTCTCTGCACAACTATCTTGGGATTTGTCCATGCATAACTACACATGACTCAGTCAGCAGGCAGAATATATTATTTAACCACATGGGCAAGTCTTCTAGGATCCATCTGTCAATGAATTAATGACCCAAGAACATTTGCTTAGCCTTTTTTCCCCACTAACAATTTCTCATGCAAGTTCTCACTGCAAAAATTAGGCACCCTTCATTAGAGGGTATGATGTCTTCACAGAGATGTCAGTGATTTTGACCATCTCAATTGCATCCATGAGATAAATTTGTGAACCAACTACAAAAGAGTATATAAAACCAGATGAGGCATGACAGAATTAAAGTCTTTGCTCAAAGGCTTAGCTGTGGCAAGGAGCCAGCCATGCCTTGGCCTGTTAGGCCATACATATTGTCATTACAGTACAATTACATTGAAGGGGAAAATGACTTCATGCACAGAGTATGTCTTAACTATTAAAATCCCTCAACTTAAATGAAAAGGCTATACATTGCAGAAGGATGTAAAAAGAGGAAAGAGTTTTATTTTTATTTTAAGACTATACTGAGGAAATAACTAGGTCTCAGTTTCATGGCCTATGGTTTTTCCTGACTGATCAGGAGACTTACCGCTTGACAGCATTTGGAAGGAACAATAAAGAAGTGATATAAAGCATGGGAATAAATGCTTATAATGAGATGGAAATGGTACAAAGTAGAAATGATCTGTTTTTAAAAAAAGACTAGAACGAGGAAGAAAAAAACGTGTTGATGCCAATTGCAGTAGGCGACAGATGGTATATAGATTAAATGCTCTTTTTGCTACCATTTTAATACTTTTATTATAAAACTAATATATATCAATGAAACATATAGCAATTTATTAACTGAATAACTGTAATTTTGACAGAGGAGCCTAAAAAGAGTACAGTATCTGGAAGAAACTTACAAGTTTGCCAGGTCATTTTTCATTGTTCTATCTGCCTTCATGCATTAAATATTGTTACAATATTATATAGTTAATATAAGATTAGCATAGCATTGAATTGAAGGAATACAGAAAAGTGCAAACTAGTGTGTGATACTTTTAATTTCACATGCTAGCATAATAATGCTTAGGATCATCTAACCCCAATTAGGGTTCTATTTAGAAAGCAAGATGCAAAATGTTCAAGATAGAAAGGTCAAAGAACCAGAGACATTAGTTGATAGTGGCTGGGTAATTGAGAAATCCAAAGAATACCCAAATAATTCATTGCATACTTTGTAGGAAAGTCTTCATTTGTGTCAATGTCAGGTTGTAGAATGGAAATCCCAGTACATCTCATTGTCTTCATCCAGTGCAGAATAGAGTTCTAAACCTATTCAGAGGGCTGGAAACTCTAACCTGGATAGAACATGGAATCATGTTTGGTAAAGGATGGATATAAAGTTATACATTTTCTCCTTATTTATTTAATCTAAATATTTAGTATATATTGAAGGCAGATGAAACAAATCTCTTTGAAAAATAAATAATGTTGGAAAAAGGGAGCAACCAGCAGCAAGGTGGGTGGACTCATTTATAGCAGTGATTAGAGCAATGTTAAAAGATTTGAAGGGCAGACTTAGTGTATTTATAAGGTCACTAAGAACTGACACTAACTTAATGACACATAATCAGTAAATCATAATTAATCAAATTAAAAATGGAAAGAGTACATCTCATTGCTGATTTTTCATAACAACAATAGTAATGACCTTAATATTTTGTTTCATACTATAACAACTGTAATTTAGGATACAACCATTTTTTTTTAATATTCAATCTTCATTGCACATATCTCATTTGTTTCTTTGTTTTTTTTGTTTTAAAAAGATAATGAAGGATCCCAATAGAATTTTGGGATTTAATCCCATAACTGATAATCACTAAATTTGGGATAGCTGGATTAGAGATATGAAAGAATCTGTTCTGGATACATTTACTGTGATTCTTTATTTTTAATCAAATCTCTCATCCAAAATATTTGGGCAAAGTTTATTTATTCATTAATTTTTTTATGTTTCTTCCATTTATATCTTGCTGAGATGTAGAACTTACAGTGTTATCTTTTAGATAAGTGTAATTGGTCAGTTTTTTACATAGATATTAAATATACCTGAATTTGCTCCTTGTGGTTTTCTAAGCTATTATTCATATTGCATTACTATATATCAGGATAGATAATTTTTCTAATCATATTCTTTATAAACAATACCACTATACACAATGACAGAAGACTGTAATTATACTTATTTTGTTTAATAAAGTGAAACAATCTTTGTTTTATTATGTATTTTTCTCTTAAACATGCATTTTCAATAAAAACTTGCCAAATTGTTATTTCTGTATAAATGACTTAAACTGATAAATGATTCAAGATGAAGAGCAGACACAGACATTATACCTGCCCCAGCTGCATAGTCTTCATTTTGAAAAATCACAACATTTTATTTACAAAGACATCTGTGTTAGTTTATTTCACATCATTAGTTGCATATGAGATTCTGGGTCTGGAACATGAGTAGAAAATGTAGGATTCTGGCACCATGAAAAGAATTATTATTATATTGTGATTAATTCTTATGCTGTATGAGTTTTTATGGAGTATTGTAGTATTATTTTCCTATTGCATTAGCTCTGGCTGTTGTTCCTGGGTACCGCTTACAGTAATTCAGTTGTATTGGTTTATAAATGAATAACTAAAATAAAGACAGTTTATTCTTTTCACTGTTAATCACATTGAGATACCTTTGATAACCTTTCATCATAGTTACTAGCTCTTGAAAATATGTCAGTTGTGAAATTTTGATAGCAATTTAAAAAGAGAGCGAACTCTGATGATTTATGCATAATTATAGTTTTACAGTTTTAATAAATCATAGCTCAGAAGACACATTTTGCTTGTTCAAGTTTCTGAGTTCCCAACATTTTCCGGCAAATGTAGAAATTTTTCTTCCTCAAATCCCAGAGACCTACTGCCAGTCAGTTTCAACAATAACTAGATGGGTCTGTGTATTATGAAACACAATGCCTAGAAAGATAGGTCTATCAAAACTTGACTACGGCAATCCAGTTTCCCATTATATGGCAGAAAAGAGATAAAGAAAATTCTAAATTGTTGCTGCTATCACTTTGGGCAATTTCACATCAAGGGGCTTACATAGAAAAGACTTGGAAATCTACATGGTTATAGTTGTTAACTCATAGGTATCATGTATGGAGGTACCTTCTAGGCTGAAAAAAATCCACTCAAATCAAGAAACACCTCAGCAAATATAATGAACAAAAATGTATATTCTTCAAAAAAGTGAAGATCCATTTTTGACATCTACTTTGACTTTTGCTGAGGTGTATAAATTGTCATATGGATACAGTCTTAAAAATAGCAATAACTTTAATCAGAAATAAAATTTCCTTAATTTTTTGCCTTGGTTATTGGCTGCAATAGAGAAACCAAGAAGGCACCAGTTTAGAAATTAATTTTATACACCTACTTATCTTAAATTGAGATGAATAATGGATTCAGATATTTGATATTATGATCAGAACAAATGGAATGACTATTGAAAAGACGTTTCTCACTACCCTTTTCACTGCTTAAGTTTTCTTTACTTTTCCCCTTCCTATTCAATTCTACTGTATGTTCTCTCTTTGCTTTCCTTTATTTCTATTCTTTGGTCTCTGATGGAGATATTTTGGTTATAACGAGAAAGCTTATGATGCTAGCTAGAAGAAAGTTTTTAAAACAGGCTAAGGATTCTTGTTCAAATTGCTAAATTTAATATTTTCATAATATACTATTTTCTTGCATGTTGCTATGTATTTTTTCATATATGAAATCTTATAATCTTTCTTTATGAATATATTATTTTCAATATGAAAGGCTGGATAATGAATAGTGCAATTAAAGTAAAGTTCTGGATTGAGTCTAGTTTTTTCTGTCCTCTGAACTACTGGATTTCAAGATTTAATTCAAATTCCAATTAGATCAATAATTAGAACATTTACTTTACTTCTATCAAATTTTCTCCAAATGTACAGTATCTGGCTGTAAGATCTAATATTTTCATCCAGCATGTCCAATGGCTATCCATCAATGTATTGCAGTTGCAGGGACGTGCAGTCACTAGAGGCAGGGGAGGCGGGGCCTCACCAGTCTCCTAAGGGAAAAGAAAGAATTTTAAATAATTTTTTTAAATAATTAAAGCCAGGGTAGTTGCTACCAGATTCAAAGTCACAGTGGCTTGGTGTCTGCTCTCAGTGTTAACTATGGGAGGAGGCCAGAGCACTCGGGGCCTCTTTTGCCTAAGGAATTGTTCGCCTTTTAAAAGTTAAGGAGGAGTTAACAAGCAAAAACTTTCATATGCAAAAGAGGCACTGATTCTCCCGCCTCCTGATTGGGGAGCAGCGAATCATGCCTTATGAGCATGCTTATGTTGAGCACGCTTACGTTGGGCAGACAAGAGGAGAGTTGAGAGAGTTTCCACAGCTGGAAAAGGTGGATCGGATGGAGGGAGGGGGGAATTCAAATTTATTGTAATTTAATTTGTAATTTTTTTTATTGTGAGGGGTGTGTGTGTGTGTGTGTTTTCTTTCTTCACAGCGGTGGGGTCGGAGGAGGTGGGGGGCAAGGCGGCAGAGCACGGAGGCGGCAGGGACGTTCTCACTGCTGTGTCCCAACAGGCTAGGCGTCTCGCGTTTATGTCCGCCATAAACGCGAGACGCCTGGCCTGTTGGACACAGTGGTGGCAGCGGGAGGAATGGGCTGGGTGGGTGGGAAGGATGAGCGGGGAGGACGAGGAGGAGGAGGAGAAGAGCGGTGAGTCCAGGCAGGGAGCAGGTCGGGCGGGGAGTGGGTGGGCTGGCTGGCTGCAGGCCGGGGCAGCAGGATTGTTCATTGGAGGAGGTGGGCCAGGAACTGGAGAAGCTGGCGGATCGCTCGGAAGTCATGCCGCGCCCTTTCCATGGAGGCTCCAGTCCGAGTGATCCGCCGGCTTCTCCAGTTCCTGGCCCAGAGCTTCCTTGCAGAAGCAGCTGCCGCACGGCAAAGCGGCCCAAGGCGGCAGGAACGCCCCACCGGGCAAAGGAGGGGTGGTGGCGGTGGCAGCGGCTGCTTTAAGCGCTGCCTTGTCTCACAGCCGGGGCTGCTCCGGGCCGCCCGCCGCTGGCATGCGCTCATGCGAGAGCCTCTGCACGGCGCCAGGAGGCCGCGGAGAAGCTTCGCTCTGCTTCTCGCTCAGCCTTCCCCCAGAGGCGATCCAGGACTTCCAGTGGCAGAGCCTGGAGAAGTAGCGGCTGCAGGCCGGGGCAGCGGGCGGGTGGCGGTGGCGGGGCACTTTGCAGCGCGGGAGCCGCCAAGCGCCTTTGTTGCAGACCTGGGCACTTGGCGGCTCCCGCGATGCAAATGCCCCCCCACCGAGGCCAACCGCTGCCCCGCTGAGCTGCTTCGCCAAAGTCTGGGAAGGAACTCCGCTGGAGCTGGCGAGTCTTTGAAGAGATGCCCAGCTGAGCCTCACCAGGCATAAACCTCACCGCACGTCACTGTGCAGTTGAGTGGCCACCTAAAATATTTTATCACAAGCTTCTGCACTCAGGTGAATTTGGCTATACTTTCATTTAAACTATGGTAATTATTTATAAAATAATGCCAGCCATATAAATTGGTATATGCAAATCTAAAGCATTTTAAGGTCCTCTTTTTTAAGCCATTCACTTCCTTTTCTTTAATGATGAATATCTTCTTAATGACAGTATTGTCTAAATAAGTGAATAGTAAGGGTAAAGGTTCCCCTCACACATATGTGCTAGTTGTTCCCGACTCTAGGGGGCAGTGCTCATCTCCATTTCAAAGCCGAAGAGCCAGCATTGTCCAAAGACAGCTCCGTGGTCATGTAGCTGGCATGAGTAAACACTGAAGGTGAACGAATGCTGTTACCTTCCCACCAAAGGTGGTTCCTATTTTTCTACTTGCATTTTTACATGCTTTCGAACTGCTAGGTTGGCAGAAGCTGGGACAAGTAATGGGAGCTCATTCCATTATGCGGCACTAGGGATTCGAACTGCTGAACTGCTGACCTTTCTGATTGACAAGCTCAGTGTCTTAGCCACTGAGCCACCACGTCCCATTGAAAAATAAGTAAATAATTATGGTGTAAATGGAGCTAGTTTATTAGGATGCTGTTTGTTCATGCTGTAAAGTAATTTGTATGAGTACAAATCCCCCTTTCATTATCAATTGGTGATTTGATGGCATGGATTACCAGAATAGGTTGTCCAAAATGGCTCCTGAATATCAACATCAAGCCTTCAGACACTAGTGTGCCTGGCCATCCTCTATTGGATCTTATAATATAATTTTAATTCAATGTGCATTTTTTATTTCCAATAATATCTATGGATTCCATATAAACCACAGAAATATTCTAGTAAAAATATAATTTAGATTTATAGTGAGCATTTTTTATATCACCACTGCTTCATGGATCCAAATATTTTAATTGGCATATCCCAATTATGGTAAGTGTGAAGTAGCCTAAAGAAAGAGCTCAGGGGTGAAATCAACTTACCTTCGCTACTATTTCACAAATGTGAGCACGCACTTCCACCTCTGCACATATGCAGGGCCTTCCACACATGCGCAGAGCGTAAAAAATGGGATGTGATGACGTCTAGGCAGGAGGGCGGAGCCTCCTGCCACTACCGTTACCTGTTCACCTGAAGCGTATAGAACCAGCTGAATTGCACCACTGAAAAAGCTGCTCTGTTCAGATAATTGTGCTGACTATCTGTCAAAAAAAGGCATAAAATCTTATAACTATTGTCCCAAAGGTGCTTTTTCAAGAGGCAACTGGACTTTCTGGGTTTTTTTGGAAGATGTTTCGCTTCTCATCCAAGAAGCTTCTTCAGCTCTTCAGATGAGAAGCAAAACATCTTCAAAGAAAAACCAGAAAGTCCAGTTGCCTCTTGAAAAAGCACCTTTAGGATAGTCATGACATGGATGACTGAGAATCTCCATAAACATTGTTGGAAGAAATGTCCTTCTGGGTTCAGCTCCAAGTGGGGGAAAAGACTCTGGAAACATGGAGACTGCTTGTAAAGATGGTGTAATGGTGGACAGGACCACATGGTTTGAGATGCTGGGAAAAAAGGGCAGAGATGCTGAGAGTGCCCTGGTTTTATGCCCTCTCTGGGTCCCACCCCAGAGCTTCCTGTCCCTATGCAAGAAATGCACTATGATTGGTGATCAGACTCCCAGAGGGAGCCTTTGTAGGCTATCTGTCTTTTGAGTCCCAAACTTGGTTGAGCTGTTGCTGGGTGATGATGTAATGAAAGGGGTTTAGGATTCCTATTATGGTTCTGCCTGAAGTAGGTAGATTTTTGTTATGTAGAATAGGGCCTTAATGGCCCATTGACAAAGGGGGGGGCAGGAAGTTGCAGGGAGCTGCTTTGTATTTAAAACATGTTTCTCCTTTTTTCATCCAGGGAAAATATAATAGTCTGCCTTTTTAATATTTCCTAAAATATATCATTTTTCTAGGAGAGAGATGGGTGCTAACTTCCTACAGTATCCTACAACCATTCTTTCCATATGGCTGGAAACTGTCCATCTGTATTCTTGTGTTCTGTGTTCTACATGATCCCCTGGCTATTTTTTTTTGATTATTGTTTCAAATGCAAAGGTTTGGATTGTATGGAAGTTTCATTTGGTGACTTTTTATAAGTCTTATAGGGCTGTGGTGAGAACACGGGTGTTTAATACATTAAAAAAATGTTGACTATAAACATGAGAGACAGAATATCTCTGTGTCAATACATGAATTTAATATAAATCAATTAATGAAATTCATATGCCAAGTCTATCAGTTAAAATGTGCAAAGAAACTGTGAAAGACAGTACATTTACATTTAGAATATATGCAAAATAGCAGTGATCTTAAATTTTATTTTACATTTTGCAACTTGCAAAAATAAATACTAGTTTGGCCTAGGGGATAAGTGAGCAAATAAAGGCAACTCTTTTCCTGAAAATAATACATAAACTCAGATTATAATTTTAAATAGCACTGCACTACATTAAAAAAACTGATACATTTTAATTCTCCCTCCCCAAAGGCCTTTTTACTCATTACAAACAAACTAGCCAATGATTTTAGATTCTAGTAAATTTCATAATGCGGGTATTTCTGATCAGTAGCAATACACTAAATTGTACCACCTCTATTGATCCAGTGATATTGGGTAGATCAAATCTCTAATATTGTACTTGAAAATATAATAATTCTGAAACGTAAATTTTATATGAATAGGAGCAAATGTTGGAGTCTTTGCCAAGATCCAATTTATTTCTTTTCACACATTATTTCTTAATTCAAAATATATAACATTCTCAAGGTTCCAATTCCATTTACACTTACTCTTGGAACTGAGCATGCTTTCCTGTGAGTAGAAACTGTATGTGTAGGGTTGCAGTTGCAAGAGAGTTTTAGCTGTTCCCTCCCGTGGTTAGAAGCTGTAGCACTACAGATCTGAGCTGCTAGAATCAGGATGACTCCCTAGATTGAGTGGGACTGTCTCAGAGGTGGTATTCAGCCAATTCTGACAGGTTCTGGAGAACTGGTAGTGGAAATTTTGAGTAGTTCAGAGAACCAGGAAATGGGCTGGTCCCGCCTCACTGCCTCCCAGCTGATCTCCTTTTGTTGCCCTGAACAGAGAATGGAGCTGGAAAGCAGGTTAGTGGGGTGGGGAGGGAATGGGGATTTTGCAGTATCTTTCCCCTGCCACAAAGCCATGCCATGCCCACAAAGCCACACCCACAAAGCCGGTAGTAAAAAAAAAAAAAATGAATCCCACCACTGGACTGTCTATGTTTCTTTCCTGCCCAATGGAGGACAACCAGATTTAGAGCACAACCTGGTAATCCTGTGAGCAGTTATTATGGATGGCACAAAAGTTTAATAATAATTAAATAAATAATCTGTCCATATTTTCTATTTGTTCAATATCTAGGATTTTGATATAAAAGGGTTTAACATTTTTGCATATGTTATAATCATTGATAAATTAACATTATCTACGTCTATAATTGCAAATTATATTTGTCTGGCACAAGATAGGCTTTGTCCTTTTTTGTAATTGCATTGTAGAGGAGTCCAACAAGAGTAACTCCTTGAGACTCTGCAACCCATCCTTCCCCTCCTTCTCCTTCTCCTTTTTCCTCCAAGGCCATTTGTATGACTGAAAAAAAAGTACACCTATTTCTAAATGTGGTTTGTTTTCATGGAACTGAGGAAAGAACAGGCAAAAAGGATATAATCAACTAAGGGGTTCTTCTACATAAATAGCTCCTGGGGAAGACTTGTATAGAAGCAAGATGTGCATTTTGTCTTCATCCTGCTTAATCTTGCTGTTGCATTCTAATAGGCCTGATTTACCTCTGTTTACTGTGGGTGAGTGTACTTACAAGAGAGGCAAGACTGGTCATGCTGTGCAGAGGGAAGAATCAATATCTGAATCCTGCTGGAGTTCTTGAAATATTGACCATAGATAGCTACTATATAGACTGCAGTAATTGGGACAATGCTAGATGACAGCAAGGGACACAGAAAACTCTAACTCTTTGCTGCCATCTAGTGGTGATCATTTTTGCACAATCCTAAGGTGGTAGCCCTATCCTAGCACTCATGATGTACAGTATTTAAAAGAGAGTAAGAGTCCGCTCTACTTCAAGCTGCAAATTATCTTTGGCTAGTCCACTTATCTATTTGTGCTTTGAGCGAACATTCAGGCAGGGTAGGCTTCATGCAAAATACTGACATCTCTAAGCCTGAACTTTTCTCTTGTTAAAAATCACCTAAACCAATATACTGAATAACGAAAGCACTCTCCCTTGTTAATTGCAAGCAGCAAAGCACTGCTCAGCTTGTCTGAGGTGAGCTGGATGTGGCCAAACCAAAGAGCCCATTGTTTAAGGTCGTTCCCCAAGAAACAGGTCCAGCTAGAGAAATCCAATCAGCTGGTGCCTGCCAGTTGATGCCAATGGGACCTCCCCAGCTGGGTGTCTGCTAGGCTCCCCTGAGTCAGGACAAATGGAGGTGGTGACAGAAAAAAGAGCAGCCGCTAAGCGGCAGGTGGCCCTGCTGAGGTAATCAGGATCACATTCAAATAGGAAGCCGTCTCAATTTCCATCCCTGCGTCTGCCAGGGGGCCCCGGAGCTGCCTTGTTAATGCTACTGGGGACACGTGGGACACATTGACTGCATTAATTGTCGCTGCTCATTCAGAGGTAGATGAATTATAATGTTACCACTCCAGGGTAAAGCAAACACCGATCATAACAATCATGTCATTAGTGTGCAGATGCTGGCTGCTCTGCTTAACCTTTTGTATCCTTTTTTAAAGGCCTACAATAAGTTATTTTTAATTGTTTTCAAGATAATTGATTTTTTTAAATGCTGTAAGTGATGGGTCATTGCCTCTGCAGATTGCTCAACAGCCGGGGAAAAGACGGTGGGATGGGAATCTTCACAGCCAAGTTTCTTCAGAGATAAAAAGCTAGGATTTGATTTTGACTGGAAGTTTGTACGTTTGCTAAGGGACTAGCACCTGCTTGGTATTGCACAGCACAATGTGTGTTGTGAGGAGACAAAGCAAAGCATTTCAAATGCACCCAAACCAGAGCGGAACATAACCTTCGTGCTTCTTTTACAATCCATATAAAATAAATAGATTAAAGGAATGGAGTAGAGACACTCCTTCACCCCCATCATTGGGAAGGGGGCTATTCTGCTGTTATTTGATTAAAAGGAACAGCTGCTATTGACTACATGTTGAATGACCACATTAAATCCCAATTTGCACATAGTTTTTCCAATGTTTGAGAGCATGATGTAGATCTCAAGATATCAAAAATTATGCAAGTTTGTGCAGAGAATTCAGTTCTTCAACTAAAGAATACAGTTACAGAAATCTGAGCAATAATATCTTTTGCAGTATATTTGGTCTTGGGTTAACCCAATCTAGTCTTATTCAAAATAAGATTAAATCTCATTCACCTCTACCAACCTGATCAGTGCTTATTGTAGTCAGGTCAATGAGTTTTCCAGCAGAACATACATGCACGTATAGATTTAAATTTGTATTACTATCATATTTTCTGTATACTTTCATCATCTTTGATACACACACACACAAACATACACACACACACACAAAGAGAGAGAGAGAGAGAGAGAGAGAGAGAGAGAGAGAGAAAGAGAGAGATTGCTCCTTTTTCTGCACCTTACCTACTTCCTAAAATTTAAATAATGTCTTGATTTCTTGCCGACAAATGAACTATTTCAGGAATGGCAATTCAAAAAATAAGATCCTAATTTCCTACTATAACAATGCTGCAAATATCTGGACAGATTAGAACGTAATTTCTGTATTTCTCTGCTACCATCTAGTAGTCATCCAGAGTTATGCAGCCCATGTCAGTCAGACAGAAATAGACAAATATATTAGCACTATAACCCTGAGAATTCACTGCTAGTATGGTCTGATGGACATACCTTATTTTGAATAAAATGTGTTCATTAACTCTGAGTGAGTTAAAAAAATCCAATCTATATTAAACTGAGTGGACTAATTTTCATGACTGAATTTCTGAACTTTGTTCAGCTGTGACTGGATGGGAATACAAGTGTTTTCCTTCTAAGTGACCTCTGTTAAATTCAACTGCTCCTAGACCTGTTTTTTCTCTTTCTGTCTCCAAACAGATGGCATAAAATGAACCCATATGAAAATGAACTCTTATATGTAAAAGGATTTCCTGCCATATTTAGAAATAACAATTTTCTTTCTTAGTTCACCAAATGTTTATAAAACATGTATGACAGTTATACATCTATCTCTGTATGTTTCATACTTGAAATATGTGCTGAGCACAATCCTACAGCATGATGTGAATAACAGCTCTTATTTATTATAAGGTTCTTTTAGCAGAGATCATCTGGCAGGTAGTAGCTATTAAAAATCATTTTCAGATTCTAACGAATTGCCAATTTAAGAATAAAAAACATGTATGTGTGTGTGTATGTATATGTGTGTGTGTATGTATGTATGTATGTATGTATGTATGTGTGTATATATAAAAATAACAAAAATAGAAAGATTTTAATTAAATGTCATCTCACTGAATCAGGAAGTATTGTCTTAAAACTTTTCATAAATATTTTAACATCTGGGGATGTTAGTGCAAATACACTAATTAATTTCTAATTGAAAGATGAAATGGGATGTCACATAATCCATAGTAGAATATTGATTTAATTTAATATAATTAGGCATTTGTTTCTATTGTTTTCCTGAAATGAACGAATTGGAGTAATTCTCCCATCACATAAAATTCAGTATGGATATATTAAAACGTGCATTCCCTACAAACCTGTTATAATAATTGCCATATTAACTTCAAAACAGAATGAATTGGGAAGCAGATTCTCCATCCATCAAGTAATTCCAGATTGATCATCATATTATGTTTCTATCCTGTGCTGGAGAGCCAAACAAGAATATTTGCAATTTGTCATTTAAAAAAATATATCAAAATTTATTTCTGGTCCAGAAAGGGTCAGAAGTCACATTCTTGCTTCAGATGCTCAGCATGTGTGCAAACTCAGAAGATGAAAGGTTTCTAAGTTTGAATCCCTCACACTTGGTCACAGTTGGCCAATAATGAAGCAGTTTAGCTACTTCCAGTGTACAGAAAGATGCAATGATTGAACAGAACTATTATAACATGCCATTGAAGTAATTTTTCTAGTTTTTTTTAAACAGATCATCTCCGATTCAATTTTCTTAACCATTATGCAAGTGTAGTCTGATTAAAATGTGAAAGAAACATATGGCATCAGTAAAGTTAAATGAGATTGTGTGTATCAATCTGCTTAATTTTAAATATAGTGTTTGTGTATTTTATATTGTTTAGATTAGATGTGCATAGTGCAAAGTATAATTTAAAATATTCAACTGCTGGTAAAATTATTTGTAATTTAGTCACATAAAAAATTGGTAGGATACAATTTTAAATGTATAAACAAGACATTGTGTTTACTTAATGTATTTTTAAATAATATCCAGACTACATACAGTGGGAACCTTGGTACTCAAGTGCTTTGAAACTCAATTTGGTACTCAATGCATTTTGGCAAAAAATAAAAATAAAAAAAAATCCCTGGTACTCATTGTTTCTTTGATACAATGTACTTATGTACTTTGTACTCATTGATACTAGACACACAAGCTATAACTTGTTGGTATCAACTGCCTTGTGACTCGCTACATTATCTCTTATGGGGAGAAATTGTTTGGTACTCGTCATTTTTGGTACTCAAAGCACCTCCTGGAACCAATTAACAATGAGGTACCACTGTATTTGGAAATGTGTTGTTCATGCAACTATACCATTTAGCAACCTGCTACGTGATGATGGCTCAGGTTAATAGAAAGACATAGGCCATGGATGAGATAATTCCAGACCTTAAACACATTTCTTTTGTGTTTGGGCAAGAAGCTAAACAATCTCTTGGAAAAACTACTTCTACTCACTATTACAAGCTTACATAAAACTTGTTGATGTTTTTGACTAGAAAAACATATTGTTTAAAGGAGAACAAGTTATGGGATTTTTTTTCTTTTCTTTCAGGCAAACAAAAGTGCAGAATATACTTTTATAAAAAGGCCAAGCTGTTTCTCACCTGCAATAGACATTTTGTACACTGAAAGGTGAAAAAGGATGCTTGGTAGAAGGAGAAAATCTATGGGAATTCTCCAATTCATTTATGTGTTATAAATGTATTTATTTATTTATTCAATTTATATGATCACCTATCTCAAATACATCATCTGGCTGAGGATATTTATAAACAAAATAAAAACAATTATAAAAAAATCATAAATATCATATATAGCAATTGAGAAATATGAAGCTCCCTATTCTTGATTATAGCCGTTGTAGCTAGATACCTTCCTTTCATAGATCGTGGCTATGTATTTTGATTCACTGCTCTTCTGCTTCACTGATGTTAGATTCTGGAGGCTCTGGAGGCAGCACATAACTACCAGATGGCCTTGGCCTCCTCTCTGCCTCCGATTCAGAGCCCTCATCTGAGCCTTCCCCAGACTCCAGGACTGGCCCATGTTCCTCCTCACTGTCTGACTCTGCTGCCAGTTCCGCAGGCCACCGGCGGACCACAACACTAAGGGCAGATCTTGTCCATTGAGAAATGATTGTATATATTCAGAAAGGTAACATATTTTATTCTCAAGAACTCACCAGATAAGCTCTATTTCATCCTAAAAGAATGTTGTCTTTCTGATTATGGCCTATTCCATCTCTTAACTTGACTGAAACAGATCCCATACAGGTAGTCCTCAACTTACAACAGGAATTGAACCCAAAATTTCTGTTGTTAAGCAAGACAATTGTTGAATGAGTTTGCCCCATTTTACAATCTTTCTTGCCATTAAGTGAATCACCGTAGCTGTTAAGTTATTTATTAAGTGGTTTCCCCATTGATTTTACTTGTCAGAAGGTCGCAAAAGGTGATCATATGGCCCTGGGACACTGCAACCTTCATAAATATGAACCAATTGCCAAGCATCTGGATTTTGATCATGTGACCATGGGATGCTGCAACAGTCATCTGTGTGAAAAATGATCAAAGTCCCTTTTTCAGTGCTGTTTAACTTTTAATGGTCACATAACAAATGGTTATAAGTCGAGGACTAATTGTAAATGTATTTCTTCAGTTTTGGAAAACGTTGGATTGGAAAATGGTACTCACATCAACACAGTCATGGCATCAAGGATTCTGTGCAAATGGTGTAAGATGATGAGATTCAACTTCACAATTCTGTTTGTTTTTTCAGAGTTTTGAATGTTGCAGTGTGGCATTCATTTTCATCTTCTAAAGCTTGCTTTGGAAGATGAAATATATTGCATATATTTATTTGTAAGTTGCCAAACTCTATATAAACCATTATACTTGTTCTTTGTTATCTGACATAAGTGTCTCATTATTATCTTTGTTATCTTGGTCTTTTATACTTAATTTTAGATCTTGAGAATTGATCAAAATCTTTTATCACCTGACTTATTGCACTTTAATCTCTCATTGTTTCTGTCAGCATGCAAGGAATCCATCTTGTACAAATCTTCCAATATTGAAGAACATTGCTAATGTGATTCCCACTTTCCTATAGAATGCCCAGCTTGACAACAGTTTCCCTTCAAGTGATCTGCTTTGTTCTTAATCAGTCCATCAACCTTCTTTATCAGTTGCTATCACAGTCATCCATTTCATTGTTGATCACAGAAATTGGCACTCCCAGTTCACCATTTTTAAGGTGTTTTGGCTCAGTGATGCATGGTACTCACATCAACCTAGTCATAACTAGGTCGATGTGTTTATGTCTGTGTATAGTGGTGAATTTTGAATAGCTGTCAAAAATTCAGTTATAACCCTTTGCTCAAAATACACATATGGGTACTCATTGCAAGTTTCTCTTTCACAAACAGTACTAACACACTCTTTTTTCACAGTAATTTCCCATCCACTGAAATGAAAGAACAGGTATTAAAGGACACTTTACAGCTTATGGTGCATCAATACTGCCATCTATCAGTGACTAATAATGACAGAGGCATTACTTTTCATTCAACTCTTATATGTTAAATATTTCATTTTCTTACAATGTAAAATGGACAGAAAGGAGTAGCATTATCCAAATATAATAAACATGAAATAAATCAATAAAAATGAGAACAATTATTTTGGCTTCTTTGAATCAGTGTGACTCATGGCAACTGCCTGGACAAATTCCTACAGTTTTTTTTGGCAAGATTAATGGAAGTGGTTTGTCTTTATCTTGCTTCTAGGGCTGAGAGAAAGTGACTAGTCCAAAAATCACATGTATATTTAAACCATCACTCAGTTTTTTTCCATTTTTCCAAGTAACTTCTTCCTCTGCAGCAAACAGTGCCTTTTCCTCTATTTGTCTTGGTATTTAAATACCATGGATATTTCTCTAGCAGAGTGTTAACCAAAGGGAATATTCACGACTGGAAGCCATGATAAGAGCCACCGTGAATTCTACAGGTAGAATTAGAAGTGTGTCATAACATCCAACAGAGTCAGTTTTCTGACTCTGACTTCCATCCACAATTATAAAAAGGAGAAAGAAAGGTGGGGGGGACATGCTTCACCAAACAGAAAGCACATAAACCAAGATGTGGTGTGAGGATGTTCTGGTGAGCCCTAAAGCAGTTTCCTAACAACAGTAACCTGTAAATAGTCTAAAAAACTTTAGCGACCCATTGTGTGGATTCAATTTAATTGTTACACTACAAACAACGATATTCAGCTTTTACTTAGCAATTATGTATGTATGTATGTATGTATGTATGTATGTATATACATACATACATACATATACACACACACACACACACACACACACATATATATATATATATATATATATATATATATATATATATATATATATATATACATATACACACACACACACACACACACACACACACACACACACACACACATATATATATATATTAAAAAGTCATTCTGTTTTTCCACTGGCTGTAGCTTCTGATCATGCTGTGTCATTGAGTATAGGGAGGCCTTTTGTGGATGGGAGGGGGCGAATTCAAGCCTCTGGGCTCTAAGTGAAATTGGTGTGGGTTGTCTCCTACCTTCCAGTCTTAAAAACATTTGACACTTTGACATTCTCACTGCTAAGAGGATCTGACAGAGGCTCATCAACAATAGGGCATTGTTATCAGTCTTGGCAGAAATCATAGCCACAGCCTGATGTGAAGTGAAGACTTGCATTTAGTACCAGGAGGGTGAATGCAATTCAGTGTCAGTTGTTCCCAGTGTACAAGTAGGAGAAAGGCAGGAAGTTACTTAAAGGACTTGTCTTCTTCCCACTTCCATCTCCATCATCTTGGAAATAGATTGCAAAATGTTCACAAGCTGTTCTTTTTTAAATGTGAAAGCAGAGATAAATGTCTCATTATTATACTGTACTTTAATTCAGCTTGGAGGAGAGGGGAGCAGGGGAAACCTATGCACTTTAGCATTTGGTTTCAGGTGTTGGTCTTTACAAGGTCCATAATGGTTGCCTTGGCCCTCTTTCCACATCTTTTTCTTCAAGAATATGGCTGCATTCAAGATAGCATTTCCACAATGTATTCTGCATAGCCCATCTGGAATGGGCATTCAAATCCTGTCTCAACCAAAATGATGGAAAACACTTTGGATATGAAGGCTGTAAACAGATGCAGATGAAATGAATTCTGTCAAGTCATAGCTGAATTCCCACTCTTGTTCTTTATTCCCTAGTCTTAAATGGATTTTGAATAGGATGTTTAATATGAGAGAATTCAAAAGTCCAAGATTGTAGGAAATTTAAGGGTTTATTGGGGCCACTGAAAGTGTTCACATTAATAAAGGGAAGTGTGTTGACAGCCCTTGATGGTGCCAGCAGTTCAGACTCCAATACAGCATCCTAAAGCAACCCGAGGAGAAAAAAAATCCACAAAGAGAAAACAGCAAGGTTAGGTTTTTAGCACTGTTATTTATTTCAGGATACTTAATAAATGAAGGGAGAAATTGAATACTTTCATTACCAGGTCCTTGGACTGAGGTGTTGATAAAAATGACAAATGGGATTTTTAAGTAGCAAATGTTGAATTTAGCATCATTTTCTTGGAATAGATTATTAATATCTGCAAAAAGACACAATGCACAAAAACAACTTCATTCAGTAAGTTGTTTTCTCTCCTCTTTTATTTGCAGAGGAGTTGGGATGAATTGATATGATCTAATTTAGGGTAACTAACAATTAAAAGAAAGCAGGGGTGCACAAATGGAGTCCTGGTTTGTGGTTAAATCCCCCTTTTTATTTTTTACAATTGGTCAACTCAAAATGGTAAAAAGACCCAATAATCTTTCCCCCTATTTTCCCCACAACAATAAACCTATGAGTGGGTCAGGCTGACAGAGAGTCATTGACTCAGATAAGTCATTAACCATCCCAGTTCTGTGCATACAAAGATGTTCAGAGAGGATCTAGTTAGCTGCCATTTAACTCCCATACACCAGTTGCCTCTTCTTGTTCCTAAAACCACGTTAGTCTTTGATCGTATAATGTTATAACCTTTGGACAATTGAAATCAATGGGTTTTCCATTTCATAAACATACTTCTTCAGATGTTTCACTTAAGATGAAAAGCCCAGACAAAGTTGTAGAAAATACCTAAGTACCCCCTGGCCAGAAGTCCCCTTTTCCTAGACAGATCTTTCAGTTTTCTCTGAATGGTGCCATAGGAAACACCTGCCCTCGGGTCTATCCCATTTTACCCAGCTGGTTTCTTTCATCCATGCACTGACTTAGGGTCAGTCTCACAAGCAGGTGTTTTCCCTCAGAACAGCTTTCCTGCCACAATTGGAGTAGATCACAAAGGCTGAACTTGGTTGCCAAAGGTCGAGGGTCTAACACAACAGCATCTCATCCCTTGGGGAACAGGTCTTACCAGATGTTTAATATTACTGAAGCTTATTTGCTGAAAATTGTGATAGAGTGTTCTCAGCATTTGAAATAAATTTAACAAGAATGAGTTTAAAAGCTGTCCCCCCATTAGACAATGTCTGTTCAATGGACAGAAAGGTTAAAGTTAATTTGATCAGGCATGTGTAGTTTCTCCAAAATGGGAACATGTGTATTGAGAGGATTGGCCCCATTTGTTGCAATTTTAAGTCTCATTTCCATTTGTAAGAAAGGTAAGTACATGCATATGGAAACAATTGATAAAAAGAAGTCATTAAAATTTCTTCTGTTAAAAAAAACCACCTTAATTAAGTAATATATTTGCAAGGGGAGGCAGAAATGCAAATTGGAAATGAAACCAATGATGAGACACTGCAGTGTTGGGTGTGTTTGTGTGTATGAATTATCAGTTGTTGGACTACAAGCTATTAATTTATAATTTATTTTCCAAAGTTGTTTTTTTTTTTTTTACAAAGAGGGAAAATAGTGCACACATATGAACAATTAACTTAGGGTGATGTTTTCATAACTGAATTAAGTTGAACGGTTTATGAATAACTTAGTAGAAGCTGGAAGACAATTTAGTAATATTGTGTAAATGGAATATAAGGATAGTGGTGGAAACAGCATAATAACACCATGATTTGCTTTTGCCAAAAGACACTAGAATAATTTTAACATATTAATTGATATTTGATTTCTTTACTTTAGAAAAGCCATAGTGAAGAAGTGTTGAAGTATGAAAAATCTTGTTTCGTTAAATAAAAAGAACAAATAAAAATAAAAATAATGCATTTTGTCAGATATTATTTATTTACTAAAATATTTGTAATCTCATCAGAAAAGATATACAAGTGAGTATCATCAATGAACTGATATGTCAAAAGATGACCTCATTCAAAAGTTTCATGTAGATGTTAAGTTAACTAGTAATAACGAGAGACTAGAATGCTGAGATACCCCACAATGCAGGGGTCTAGAGATAGACCTTTCTTCCTACCCCATTCCCCACACCTGGAACTGTCAATGGAGAAAGGGAAGCTAGTGTAAAGCCATGTCCTCCCAACCCCTTAAGCTACTCTATAAAAGAGCAATGATTAATGGTCACAAAAACCATTTTACTGAGGGCTACATCAACAAGTGGAAATTCTATACTATTATAACCTGGTATAAAACGTGACTGAAAAGGCTTTAAATTCTGTTTCCTCCAAGGTTCTGTGGAGTTATGTAAACCATCTTCTCAACATTATTTCTCAAAACAGAAAGGTTGGAAACTGGAAGATATTGTCCAGTTCTTTTGAATCCATTGATGCTTCTTGAAGGGAAATCAGACCACAATTTATTTCAAAATGAGTGGAACCATTGAATTCCTTTAAGAAAAAAATCACAGAGTATAATGGTCAATGAGAGTAACCTTGGGAGGCAGATTAAGAGACACAACCTAGATAACCTTCATGATAAAATTATCCTCAACTCACAGAAAGAAGGGAGATTCTCAGAAGGGACACTCCCTAGTTTTCTGGAAAATAAAAGGAAGGAAAGGAAGAAGTTTGTACACTGCTGTGAGTTGGATGGGTATATAAATTCAATAAATAAACATATAAATAAGAGTTTTCAGGCTTTGGTTGTGTCACTGTAAGGTTGTGTCACTGTTATCTTATAATAAAGGTAGTATTAGTACTCACATGAATCAAAACCCCAAGGACCCAGATATTGCCCATTTCATCAGGAAAAAACAGCCCCAGATATTTTTTTCTAAATAACTAAATGTGATTATGTGCTAGTCAATTCCATGGGGTCTGCACAGCTGGAATCCATCTCTGAATGAATCCAAAGGATTTTATCCAATAGATGCAGGCAATTCTCATAGCTCTGTAACTGTGTCCCAGTTCCTCTTAGACTAGGCTTCCGTAAACATCCAACTATTACAAGGGTGGATATTCTGCTGATTTTACCACCACCGACATGATGATATTTATTAATAATAAAGGCTTTTCACTGTACTTATTTGGATTTGCTTTCCTTCAGCATTTCATTTCCCTCTAAAACCACATTGCCTATTGGAATTCATGAATTCCAAATCCACACTGTTGCTATCCAGTCCAAGGATACGGCTATTCTCTTGTTCCAAGCAGTATCTCAGGCTTTAGTCAAACCATGCAACATAACCTCTGGAACAGCCCCAAGTTGCTTCTGAAACCCAACAAGCTCTCTGGGATGGACTGATAAAATATGTCCATCCTGCCTATAGCAGGTGGTAACTGAAAGTAACCCGAAAGGGATGTGTGTGGGGATGACATGGAAGTGCTGCCAAATACTGACACCATCTTCCTCAAGAGTGGCCTAGCCCCTGTCTCTGATCATATTTCCCTTGTCCAACACTACCATCTTATTTTTGCTTGTATTATTTCCCCTTGAGAGGCAAACCATACCTTGTCAAAGGACCCCAAAACACAACCAGATCATATGATATTTCAAATAGGTGACCAATGTAGGCATCCAGGGTGTTTCTGGTTACCACTTAGCGCTCTATGTCTGGTCACTTTGTCTAGACTCTTCATGTGTAAATTCTGTATGTGCCATACCAATTCTGTTCTTCCTTCCAAAAGACAGCATCTCATCCTCAGGTCTTTCCATCAAAAGCTTCTGAAACCAAGGGTGAAGTCATATTCTTTTAATTTACCAAGGTTTCAGATACTTGAAAAAGACTAGGAAATACTTCTAGTTGTAATGATACTTGGAAGAATAAGATGACAATGATTTTCATTGTTTCTACCGTAGTGTCCTCTTGCCTATAATTTATAAATTATTGTTTTATTTTATTTATTATTATAATCAGGTTATTGATGGGAACATCACTTCTTGAATGGGAGAGATGGGAAAATTCAAGTTTCAAGTTTATTAGAATTTGTATGCCGCCCACTCCCAGGGGACTCTGGGCGGCTCACAACAGACAAGAAACATTTAAATTTAAAAAGAGAAATAAAAATAAAAAATACAGTATACAGTATTAAATACAGTATTAAAATTCACATCACCCATTCTATCTAAGTGGGGCTGGATATCAATCAACAGCCCCAGGCCTCCTGGAACAGCCAAGTCTTGATGGCTTTGCGGAAGGCCGGGAGAGTAGTAAGGGTCCGGATCTCTGCAGGTAGATCGTTCCATAGGGCTGGCGCAGCAACAGAGAAGGCCCTCCCCTGGGGAGTCACCAGCCGGCATTGTCCGGTTGATGGCACCCGGAGGAGGCCCAACCTGTGTGATCTTGTTGGTCATTGGGAGGTAAGCGGCAGGAGGCGGTCTCTCAGGTAGCCAGGTCCTAAACCATGAAGGGCTTTAAAAGTAACGACTAGCACCTTGAAGTGCGTCCGGAGACCAATAGAAAGCCAGAGCAGCTCGCGGAGGATAGGTGTAATATGGGTGTATCTAGAATGTCATAAGATTTTTTTGTACTTGGTTTCTCTTTACATTTGACATCTCTTCACATTTCCAATGCTTTTTAAAAAAAGATATGCTAGTCTATGACCATAACATGGATGTGAGTTGATTAAAAGAATAAAAGCAACATAAAATAGGATCTAGCTGTTGCTTCCTCCTGCCCAGCTATATGTTTAAGCAATTATGCATAATGCTTTTAAGAGTAAATAAAAAAATGACAATTCACTTGTAAATTTCTGAATGATATTTCAGCCAGAAACCCAAGTTTTAATTTAGATAACTGTAGAGGAAAAAATGACACTAGAAAAATGTCATAAAGTGTCTTGTGGTAATCAGTCAGATAGCTTGTAGGTTGCAGATAAGCCAAAAATAATTTCATATAGCAAATATTTTAGGGCTTTTTTACCCCATCCTAACACAAATTTAATTATTTTATGATGTCCTATATGATATTGAACATGTTCATTGAACATGTTCATTTTCTTTTTAACTGTTCCGATTAAGCTGATTTTTCTATTTCTATTTTCTTTTTGATAGTGATAGTCTATGCTAAAGTTCTATCATCAGCTGGATTGGAGAGAAGACAAAACCTTGGGTTGGAAGATGAACTTGCTTGAAATTTAGTAAAAAGCCTTGAATGCTATAGTAGCAGTGTTTACAAATTGGAAGAATGGTGCAACTTGAAAAAGAAACTTTAACATTGCAAATGATTATGTTTGAAATTCAAAAATTATTAGTAGTAACAGAGAAAATTGAGAAGAGATTTGAGAATATAGAATACAAAACAGAAAAAATTGATGGAAAAATTGAGGATGTTTATCAAATGAAGAAAATGAAGGACAGAGTTCTAAAAATTGAAGAAGAAAAATGAGCAAAGAGATAAGAAAATTATGGATACTGACAACAAACTGAGCGTGGTTGGTAATGGCAAGACCGGAATATGGAAAGGGGAGATAAATGAACTGGAACTCTACCCCAGATTTCAAAGTATAGAAGAAAAAAATAGAAAAAAATTGAGGGAGATAAGGATAGAAATCTTGACAGAAGCACTAGTGATAACCAAAGACAAGCTGATGGAAGGAGCAGATGGAGGGTTTCGGGTTTTCAGGAGATACGAAATGAAAAACAACTTGTTTTTTGTGAAGAGAAGTCCATACAAGACTTACCAAGAAAGTAATCAGAATACTAATGCTACAAATGGCAAAAGACATAAGACTGCACTACTACTGGAAAGATACAGGTTGATGTAATGAAAGTGTATAATGAAAATTAAGTTAAACTTAGTTAAATTTAGAGTATTATATATAAAATGAAGTGATAATAATCATAGTCAAATAAATGATTAATAATGAAAGGAATGCATATATATATATATATATATATATATATATATATATATATATATATATATATATATATATATATATATATATATATATACACACACACACACACACACACACACACACACACACACACACACATATAGAAATAGAAATAGAAATAGAAATAGAAATAGAAATAGATCTATACTAGTCTCCCTTCATTTATTTATCAGCACAAATAAAACACAAATATAACATAGGCAACAGTAAAAATATTGGGTTTCTGTCGTGATGGACTCTTGTGACGAGCTGATTGACAGACAATGGAAGCAGTTAGCTTCCTCCCATAATTGGGGCTTACCAGCGGTTGTGATACTAAATATATATCTTCTTCCCTGGCTTCAGCTGATAAGGAGGAGACCTGTGGCATAATGGCTAAGACGTTTGCCTAAGATGCAATACAGCACAGGTTCGAATCCCAGTAAGGGTATGGCTAGCTGATGAGAGCTAAATAACTTGAAATAGATCTATACTAGTCTCCCTTTATTTATTTATCAGCACAAATAACACACACACACACACACACACACACACACACACACACACACACACACATATCGAATCCCAGTAAGGGTATGGCTAGCTGATGAGAGCTAAATAGCTTGAAATAGATCTATACTAGTCTCCCTTTATTTATTTATCAGCACAAATAAAAAACACAAATATAACAAAGGCAACGGTAAAAATATTGGGTTTCTGTCGTGATGGACTCTTGTGACGAGCCGATTGACAGATGATGGAAGCAGTTAGCTTCCTCCCATAATTGGGGCTTACCAGGGGTTGTGACTCTAAATATATACCTCTCACCCTGGCTGGCTGATAAGGAGTCGAGCCTTGTAGCTCAATGGTTAACACATCTGCCTGAGAGGCAATAGAGCACAGGTTCGATTCCCAACATAGGGTATGGCTAGCTGATGAGAGCTAAATAGCTTGAAATAGATCTATACTAGTCTCCCTTTATTTATTTATCAGCATAAAATATAACAAATGTAACAAAAAGGCAACAGTAAAAAATATTGGGTTTCTGTCTGGATGGTCTCTTGTGACGAGCCGAAGACAGAGAGTGGAAGTGTGACCTTCCTCCCATATTTGGGCATACCAGGTGTTGCATATTCAATATGCAAATACCAGCTGCGACCTGATTGGTTGGTCGTTTTGACAGTTGGTCTGAGTGCTAGTATAAATACCCTGACAGTTGCAGGGAACGTTTGAATCGCTTGTCACCTGTGTTATAATAAAGATCTGTCTTGCACATGGCTCCTGCGTGTCAATTCCCTCACAACAACAACCCACAATATACAACACTGGCGACGAGGATGGGATTGATATGCGATTCCCGCAGAGCCTAACAACATCAGCCAACGTGAACGCAGGGAAAATTTTTTTTTTCTTTCCTACATTGAAGGTCTGTCAGGGCCGCCGCTATGGCCAGCAAGCGACATCAACAGCAGCCTCCGGTTGTAGCCAACCTCAGTAAGCTCCAGGCGCGGCCTCCATCCGTCCGAGGGACGGGCTTCCTACGCTTAACCTCGACTGGAGCCGCCGCCGCTACTCAGGGACGAGCTATGGACCATGATGGCTAAACTGCGCCAGCTGTGCTGTCTTGCACATGGCTCCTGCGTGTCAATTCCCTCACAACAACAACCTCGTTCTCCAAGCTGCCACCTAGCACCACCGGCTACGCTCTCTCAGCCTGTCTAAAGCCTCTCCAACACTAGCACACTCACAACATACACCAGACTGTCCTCTACACCATGAGCACGTCCGCTCCTGTGCAATCCACTTGCCTCCGCTGTGCCTCCCAAGCAGCAACTCTAGAGCAATTATAGCCGATCAGAAGCCTCTAGCCACTCAGAAGCCTGCCTGCTGCACGAGAGCCTCCTTCCGCTGCAAAGGCCACCACTTGCTTCTCGAGCCTCCCTGCTGCAAAGATTCCAAAGGACCTGTTTTTTTCCTGGTTCTAAAATTTAGCTACGAAGGACTCACCACCATCTTGAAACAGCAGAACTTGGGGGAAGGAGAGAGATTGAATATGCAAATACCAGCTGCGACGTGATTGGCTGGTCATTTGGTCTTTAGAACTGGGGGGAAGGAGTGTTGCATATTCAATATGCAAATACCAGCTGCGACCTGATTGGTTGGTCGTTTTGACAGTTGGTCTGAGTGCTAGTATAAATACCCTGACAATTGCAGGGAACGTTTGAATCGCTTGTCACCTGTGTTATAATAAAGATCTGTCTTGCACATGGCTCCTGCGTGTCAATTCCCTCACAACAACAACCCACAATATACAACACCAGGGGTTGTGACTTTAAATATATACCTCTCACCCTGGCTGGCTGATAAGGAGTCGAGCCTTGTAGCTCAATGGTTAACACATCTGCCTGAGAGGCAATAGAGCACAGGTTCGATTCCCAACATAGGGTATGGCTAGCTGATGAGAGCTAAATAGCTTGAAATAGATCTATACTAGTCTCCCTTTATTTATTTATCAGCATAAAATATAACAAATGTAACAAAAAGGCAACAGTAAAAAATATTGGGTTTCTGTCTGGATGGTCTCTTGTGACGAGCCGAAGACAGAGAATGGAAGTGTGACCATCCTCCCATATTTGGGCATACCAGGGGTTGTGACTTTAAATATATACCTCTCACCCTGGCTGGCTGATAAGGAGTCGAGCCTTGTAGCTCAATGGTTAACACATCTGCCTGAGAGGCAATAGAGCACAGGTTCGATTCCCAACATAGGGTATGGCTAGCTGATGAGAGGTAAATAGCTTGAAATAGATCTATACTAGTCTCCCTTTATTTATTTATCAGCATAAAATATAACAAATGTAACATAAAGGCAACAGTAAAAAATATTGGGTTTCTGTCTGGATGGTCTCTTGTGACGAGCCGAAGACAGAGAATGGAAGTGTGACCATCCTCCCATATTTGGGCATACTAGGGGTTGTGACTTTAAATATATACCTCTCACCCTGGCTGGCTGATAAGGAGTCGAGCCTTGTAGCTCAATGGTTAACACATCTGCCTGAGAGGCAATAGAGCACAGGTTCGATTCCCAACATAGGGTATGGCTAGCTGATGAGAGGTAAATAGCTTGAAATAGATCTATACTAGTCTCCCTTTATTTATTTATCAGCATAAAATATAACAAATGTAACAAAAAGGCAACAGTAAAAAATATTGGGTTTCTGTCTGGAGTGTCTTGTGACGAGCCGAAGACAGAGAGTGGAAGTGTGACCTTCCTCCCATATTTGGGCACACCATGGGTTGTGACTTTAAATATATACCTCTCACCCTGGCTGGCTGATAAGGAGTCGAGCCTTGTAGCTCAATGGTTAACACATCTGCCTGAGAGGCAATAGAGTATTTTTTTTTATTGTACATTTATAGGCCGCCCTTTTCCCTGAGGGGACTCAGGGCGGCTTACAATAAAAGGGGAAAGGGAGTGTAGGACAAATACAAAAAGAAATGTGAACGAGAATAAATTAAACAATAAAACACAACATTCACTTGACATTCGGGAGGGGCGAAAGTAAAAACTTATCCCCAGGCCTGACGGGCTAGCCAGATCTTGAGGGCTGTGCGGAAGGCCTGGACGGTGGTGAGGGTACGGATCTCCACGGGGAGATTATTCCATAGCGTCGGAGCCGCAACAGAGAAGGCTCTCCTCCGAGTAGTCGCCAGTCGGCACTGACTGGCGGATGGAATACGGAGGAGGCCAACTCTATGCGATCTGATGGGACGCAGGGAGGTAATTGGCAGAAGGCGGTCTCTCAAATAGCCAGATCCACTACCATGGAGCGCTCAAATTTTTGGGAGGAAAACACAACAGCCACTCGGTCTTGTCTGGGTTGAGTATCAGCTTGTTTGCTCTCATCCAGTCTTTAACGGCCTCAAGACCCCGGTTCATCATGTCCACCACTTCATTGAGTTGGCACAGGGCGGACAGATACAACTGTGTATCGTCCGCATATTGGTGGTATTTTATCCCGTGCCTCCGAATGATCTCACCCAGCGGTTTCATGTATATGTTAAATAGTAGGGGGGATAAGACCGAACCCTGCGGCACCCCATAAGTTAGGGGCCTCAGGGACGATCTTTGCCCCCCCACCAACACCGACTGTGACCTGTCCGAGAGGTAGGAGGAGAACCACTGCAAAACAGTGCCGCCCACCCCTATCTCCCGCAGTCATCGCAAAAGGATACCATGGTCGATGGTATCGAAAGCCGCTGAGAGGTCAAGGAGAACTAGGATGGAAGTACGGCCTCCATCCCTAGCTCTCCAGAGATCATCGGTCAATGCGACCAAAGCGGTTTCTGTGCTGTAACCGGGCCTGAAGCCAGACTGGAAGGGGTCAAGATAGTTAGCTTCCTCCAAGGTACGCTGAAGCTGGAGGGCCACCACCTTCTCAACAACCTTCCTCACAAAGGGGAGGTTGGAGACTGGACGGTAGTTATTAAGGACAGCTGGATCCAAGGACGGTTTCTTCAGGAGCGGCCTCACCACCGCTGTCTTAAGCGCGGTGGGGAAGTACCCCTCCCGAAGAGAGGAGGTAACAACCGCCTGGATCCAGCCTCGTGTCACCTCACTGCTGTTGGCAACCAGCCAGGAGGGACACGGGTCCAGTATACAGGTGGAGGCACTCACAGCTCGCATAGCCTTGTCCACATCCCCAGAGGCAACTTCCTGAAACTCAACCCAGAGATGGTTTGCCAAGTCTTCCCCTTGTGTCTCGGCTGGATCTGCTGGAGTGGAGTCCAGGTCCGATCGAAACCGGGCAACTTTGTCCGCCAAGAACTGGACATACTCCTCAGCCTTACCCTGTAAGGGGTCCCCCGTCTCCCTCTTATTTAGGAGGGAGCGGGTTATCCTAAACAGGGCGGCTGGGCGGGACTCGGCGGACGCTACCAAGGAGGCAATATATGTTCTTTTTGCTGTTCTTAGAGTCCGAATATACTCCTTGGTGCATGCTGTTAAAAGTGCCCGTTTCGACTCGGACCTATCGGACCTCCACGAGTGCTCTAGGCGTCTCCTCCGGCGCTTTATCTCCCGGAGCTCCTCAGTGAACCAAGGAGGCCTCCGGGGGCCGCTGACCCGGAGGGGCCGTAGTGGCGAATTCCGGTCTAGAGACCCCGACACTGCCGAGTGCCAGGCAGCGACGAGAGTCTCCACCGAACTGTGGGCGAGGGTATCAGGAATAACCCCAAGCTCTGTCTGGAACCTAACAGGGTCCATAAGTCGCTTGGGGCGGAACCACCTGGTCGGTTCCTCCTCCCTACGGTGGGGGTTTGGCCTCCGGAAGTCTAGCCTCAGTAGGCAGTGGTCTGACCACGACAGGGGTATGATCTCATTACCCCTCAGACCAAGATCGTAACTCCACTGCTCCGAGAGGAATACGAGGTCAAGTGTGTGACCCGCTGAGTGGGTTGGGCCTCGAATTACCTGAGTCAAGCCCATGGCTGTCATGGAAGCCATGAACTCCTGCGCTCCATCAGAGTGTTCACCAAGCGAAGGCAAGTTGAAGTCCCCCAGAACCATAAGTCTAGGGAACTCAACTGCTAGCTCGCCTACTGACTCGAGGAGCGAGGGGAGGGCTGCTGCAACGCAGTTGGGAGGCAGGTACGTAAGCAGCAGACCCACTTGACCCTTGAGGTCCAGCTTCACCAGCAGGGACTCACACCCGACAAGCTCCGGAGCAGGGATCCTACGAGGTACTAAAGACTCCCGGACTACAATAGCCACACCGCCACCCCTTCACTGGGCTCTCGGCTGATGCAGCACCTGAAATCCGGCTGGGCACATCTCAACGAGGGGGACTCCTCCCTCCGTGCCCAGCCATGTCTCAGTAATACATGCCAGGTCTGCGCCCTCATCAGTTATCAAGTCCCGGATGAGGGGAGCCTTATGAACAACAGACCTGGCATTTAGCGACAGCAGCCTGAGACCAGGGTCCTGATTACTCGCGCCATCTGACCTTGGAGTGGGACTCCTAGGGCCGGAAGGAGGGATCTCTATGACACAGCGAGCCCTCCTTCCCCGATGATGGCCTGCCCTAAAGTCCCCGCCATATCTGCCTCTCCCTGTTATGACCGCGATGCTCCGACCCTCTCCCGTGGATATAGTTCCCCCAACCACCTCGATGGCCCCCGCATATCCCGCCAGGTCCTCCGAATCACTCATACCCAAACTCTCACAGAAACAATCCTCACTGGAAGAGTTAAAACACCAATACAACTATATGATAATAAAAAAGTGAGATCATTCATGCCATCTCAAGCACAGGTTCGATTCCCAACATAGGGTATGGCTAGCTGATGAGAGCTAAATAGCTTGAAATAGATCTATACTAGTCTCCCTTTATTTATTTATCAGCATAAAATATAACAAATGTAACAAAAAGGCAACAGTAAAAAATATTGGGTTTCTGTCTGGATGGTCTCTTGTGACGAGCCGAAGACAGAGAGTGGAAGTGTGACCTTCCTCCCATATTTGGGCATACCAGGGATTGTGACTTTAAATATATACCTCTCACCCTGGCTGGCTGATAAGGAGTCGAGCCTTGTAGCTCAATGGTTAACACATCTGCCTGAGAGGCAATAGAGCACAGGTTCGATTCCCAACATAGGGTATGGCTAGCTGATGAGAGCTAAATAGCTTGAAATAGATCTATACTAGTCTCCCTTTATTTATTTATCCGCATAAATATAACAAATGTAACAAAAAGGCAACAGTAACAAAATATTGGGTTTCTGTCTGGATGGTCTCTTGTGACGAGCCGAAATCAGAGAGTGGAAGTGTGACCTTCCTCCCATATTTGGGCATACCAGGGGTTGTGACTTTATATCTATATCTATATCTATATCTATATCTATATCTATATCTATATCTATATCTATATCTATATCTATATCTATATCTATATCTATATCTATATCTATATCTATATCTATATCTATCTATATCTATATCTATATCTATATCTATATCTATATCTATATCTATATCTCTATCTCTATCTCTATATCTATATCTATATCTATATCTATATCTATATCTATATCTATATCTATATCTATATCTATATCTATATCTATATCTATATCTATATCTATATCTATATCTATATCTATATCTATATCTATATCTATATCTATATCTATATCATCTATCTATCTATCTATCTATCTATCTATCTATCTATATATATATATATATATATATACACACACACACACACACACACATACATACATACATGTACATATACATATACATATACATATACATATACATGTACATGTACATGTACATGTACATGTACATGTACATGTACATATACATATACATATACATATACATATACATATACATATACATATACATATACATATACATATACATATACATATACATATACATATACATATACATATACATATACATATACATATACATACATACATACATACATACATACATACATACATACATACATACATATATATATATATATATATATATATATATATATCAGCACAAATATTACCTGATCAAACCAATGTGTCTTATTAATAAAAAATGCCAGTGTCTATAGCGAAGATATGGAGTATTTTTAGTGTCTAGCCACCAAATACAAGCCAAACTATCTTCCAAAAGTGTTTGAAAATATGTTAATTCTCCTTGACTTCATAATGGTTTCTGCTAAGAAGTGTTAAGTTTTAAGTTAGGAATTTATGTTTTCTTAAGCATCAGTGTATTTATCTCCTCTCATTCTCAGGAAAGAGATGGCATTCTGCACTTCTTTTCCATTTTACTGTATTCCCTGCATACTTTCTCTCCTGCACTACAAAAATAGACAGAGCCAAATAATGAAGACGATGGAAGTAAAGCCAATTTTTGAGTTTCCCCACTGGTTAGGTGGAGAGAAAGTTGGCCGACTCACAGGAAATACTGAGCATTGTAAGGACATCCATGAGGCACTGTGAAAATGCTTTGGAATCAAAATGCTAGAGGTGATGCTCATTAGAAGCTCTGTTATGGATTAAATCTTCTGTATTTCCCACAAGGTCTTTTGCCAACTTTGTATTGTGGTTAGACTGAAAATCTGTGATAACAGTAGGGCACAATTGATAGTTAAGGAAACTATCAAAGATTTGAGATGAGTCTTCTAGGAGATGTAATATCCTGAACATTCTTAAGATATTGGTAAATTCTTCCAGCACTTTAAACAAACTGGACTTTATCATGAATTCCATGCTTCTTCCTCTGAACTAGATGTTTTTCAAGATCCAATCTGGGTTGGTTACTGGGTTGGGGGGGCGGTCTTTGTTGCTCTGTGAGCTTACTTTTTTTCTTGCAAACATTTAATTACCCAAACTAAGTTATATTATTAGTGTGTGTGGCTTTTTAGATGTTGATTGGGGTGTTGATGACTGCTATTAAGTCATTGGTTCAGAGGTAGTATTCAGCCAGTTCTGACAGGTTCTGGAGAAATTTTGAGTAGTTTGGAGAACTGGAAAATAGGCTGGCCCTGCCCCTACTGTCTCCCAGCTGATCTTCTTTTGTTGCCCTGAACAAGAGAACAGAGCTAGAAAGCAGGTTAGAGGGGTGGGGAGGGAATGAGGATTTTGCAGTATGCAAAGCCATGCCCACAAAGCCATGCCCACAGAACCGGTAGGAAATTATTTTTGAATCCCACCACTGCATTGGTTGTTGTTTCCTTATGCTACCAAGCCCTCACCTCCTAAATATTTGATAAGCTGATGGTAAATCAGCACTTCTGTTGACTGATGAGGGGGGCCATTGTCCAGGCTTCAATCTTTTGGCTGTTTTTGTGCTTGCTCATCCAACAATCTTAGTATTTGCAAAATTGAATGTACGTCTTTGTTCATTACAATGCATATCTGAAAGCTTGGAAGTCAAAACCTCTAATCTCAGTAACTGATCCAGATTGGATCCAGCAACAATATCCCGGGACACATATATTTTCCTTCATTTGTGAGGATTTTTTTCAGTTTGACTTAGAACAGGGACCAATGGACTGACTCATATTCTTTACATTACCACACTGTATTAATCTTGTAGAATTGTTTTTATTTTATTTATGAAACAAATTGGCGTATTTAGGAATAAAGTTCCAAGAATTGTGTAATCCATACCTAGTGTGAATTCTCCCAGGATGCTTCTGTCTAGCCAATCTTCTCACTTTTCTCTCATGTGCTACAGGGGAAGGAGTATTCTACAGTGGAAGGAAAAGTAAAATATTATCAAGGGAATATTATCTATATTCCCTACAGAATTTCCCACTCTTTTCTGCTGTTCATTTAGAACACTGCCTTAGGCATATGACAAAGGGTAATCCTTTCTGCTAGAAATTTAGTGAAGGATCACTGATATTGTTTTAGTCCATCTTCATTTTATACTTATGTCCGCCTCAGAATAGTGTCTCTTTTTCATTCTACTAACCTGGGAGGTTTAATATCAGTAGAAACATTGGCATAATTCAACTTATGTAAACAATTTACTTACCTATTTTTAAATTCCTTCTCCAGATTAAATCAGTGCTCTCTTTCTTTTACTATTCGGTTCTGGTTTGATTAAGAACCTGGAAACCATACTGGATTGCCAAGATGCATGGATGTGTCTATGAAGTGAGCAGAAACTGAATTCAGCTTGAAGAGATTATATTTTACTGCTACTTCCTTTGTTTTTAGAAATAGCTCTACCTATAATATGTATTTCCTGCAATAAAGTTTGCAAAGGTCAACTTTTCTTCCTGATTCACATTCTCAAGCAGACACAAGAAGGTTAGATAAATTAGATAAGAAGATATGGTAATAAAATTAGATAAGAAAATGCAGTGAATATAATTAGAAAGCCATGCCAACAGCCATCTCACAATGCCTCTGGAAGCCTGCTCTTTGTGTTGCTTTATCCCTTGATTTAACTCCTGAATCTCTTCCTCCCACTTTTTCAAGTCAATAGCTATGGAGCTACTGTTCTTCAGTTTTAGATTTCTGCTATTAGTGTTCTGCTTACACAACAGTTTGATGACATGCGCATCAGGGACTTCCACTTCATTGTCTTCAATCATGCAGTAAAGTCTGTTTGGAGGATGTTGAGACAGAAGTATAATTTTTGCTCTGATTCATGTGACAAATTTATAATCTAGGATAATCTCAGTTTGAAAATTGCATTATTTTTATAAAAAGTCTACATAATCAGAAAATAGACTACTGATATTTTGATTTTTAAATCATTTAAGTTGTTGCAGGAAATATTTGGGTTTTCATTACATTATCTTTTTTTTTTTTTAAAACTTCATTTCACAATAGATGTGTTAGTGGAATCTAAAATAAAACATAGTTAAGTCTACAATATTATTTTTTACAAATAATTGCATAGATAGTGTCAAGGCTGCTTCACTTATTAACCAAGAAAGAAACCACTCATCTCCATTTTGCAGAATTAAGAGTACTTTTACTGATTATAAGTAAATAGAAGCTAAGCAAAGCTGGATCTGAGCAAAAGCGCACGAAGGCATTAGATATCAATACATGACCCAATCCCCTCCCCTTGGTAACCCCAGTCCATAGTCCAATCATATATCTCCACAGCTGTCAGGTGGGAGACATCTTCAAAAATCATCATCAGGTTGGTATGCCGGACAGTTGGCCTTGGCGGGAAACTCCCCTCCTTGCCATATGCGCAGAAGATGGTGAGAACAACTCCCAATTAACAGTCCTCCTGTACAGATTACTTCCCTCACCCAAATACCATGCCCTCCCTCCCCGTTTCAATGGCAGCCGAAAAGCAAGCAGCAAAACAGAGGCTGACATCTGGCCCTCCTCCAGAAAAAAGGACATCATTCCTGCAGAAACGAAAGAACACAGACAAACAGATGAACAACATAATATAATAGAAAAGGGAAGGGAAAAAAGGAGAAATCAATCGAGGTCAAGGCTTGTCTGGGTAGGTAGAGTAGAATTTCCGGAGGAGTCGAGGAGCCTGCACATGGGACTTATCTACCCATTCAGCATGAGAGGGAGGAAAGTGTTTCCATGAAACAAGATACTGAACGTGGTTTCTATGTTTCCTAGAGTCCAAAATTTCTTTAACCTCAAAATGCTGCTCTCCCCCAATCAGAAGTGAGGCAGGTGGAGCCACCAAAGGGCCACGCAATGGAGAAGTATGTTCTGGCTTCAGAAGATTGACATGAAATACCAGGTACACACGGTTGAGATATTTAGGCAGTTCCAGACGTACGGAAACAGGATTCATGACTTTGACAATCGGGAACGGGCCAACATACTTGGGACCTAATTTCTTAGACTTTTGAGAGGTCTGGAGAAACTTGGTGGATAAATAGAGTTGGATCACCAACTTTATAATCCTTCAGCTTCGTTCTCTTTTTATCCACTTGTCTCTTATGTGCCCGATGTGTCGCATCCAGCGCTCGGTATGCCAAAGGCCACATCTCTTGGAGTTGGTCACTCCACTTGGAAAGGGACAGCACTTGTGGTTTTTCTCAAGGCACCTCGGGAATAGGCACAAAATCATGTCCATACACTATTTTGAAGGGGGTAAATCCTGTGCTGCTGTGCACTGAGTTGTTATACACCACCTCAGCATGAGGCAACAATTCCACCCAATTATCTTGCTGGTAATTGATGAAACATCAGAGGTACTGTTCCAGGACAGAATTAGTCCTCTCACAGGCCCCATTAGTTTGAGGATGGTGGGTGGAGCTTAAGCCCTGGGTGGAGCCTATTAACTTCAAAAACTCCTTCCAAAACAAGGAGGTAAATTGGACCCCCCTATCCAAGATGATGCGGTCTGGTATGTCATGTAGACGATATACATGTGTAATGAACAACTTAGCTAACGATTTAGCGGACGGGATCTTGGAACAAGGAATAAAATGAACCTGCTTGGAAAACAAGTCGGTAACGACCCAAATTACCATATTACCTTGACTTTCCCGCAATTCAACAATGAAATCCATAGATATCTCCTTCCATGGTGCCTCAGGCTTCCCCAGTGGCTGCTTTGCTGTAGCACATGTGGGGCAGCTGGCTACATGTCCTTTTTCAATGAGGGCCATCAAAATTGTCTTTTAATGAGATGCAGGGTTTTTACAAACCCAAAATGTCCAGCCATGCATGAGTCATGAGCACATTGAAGAACCAGACCCCTGAGAGTTGCGGGAACATACAATTTAGCCCCAATCCAAGCCAGGCCATCTTTCATGGTGCACTCATCTGTTTGTTGGTGAAACCATTCATCAACTTCAAGGGCCTCCTTGAGTTTTGTAACAAGGTCCTGTGTGACCTCCAAATTGGAACTGGTCTGGCTTCTGGTGATGACTGGAGTGGCGAGGCTTCTCGTTGGCATCATCGGTTGGACGACACTAAGCTTTGAACTGTTATATTGAGGAAGTCTGGACAAGGCATCAGCCTTAAAATTCTTCCCTCCTGGGATATACTTCAAAGTGAAATTGAACCTATTGAAGTGTTGTGCCCATCTCATTTGTTTGGGGGATACCTTCCGGGGGGGGGGGGGGTTAATGCCTCCAAATTTTTGTGATCAGTCCACACACACCCTCCAAAAAATGACGCCAGGTCATCAAGGCCCACCTGACCGCAAAAGCCTCCGTTTCCCAAATAGCCCATCATCTCTCAGTCTCTGTTAGCTTCCGAGAGGTGTAAGCGCAGGGCTGCAACTTTCCATTAGCATTTGCCTGAAGCAACACTGCCCCTATTGCAACATCACTAGCATCTGCCTGGACCACAAATGGTGAATCCATGTCTGGGTGTTTCAAAACTGGTTCAGCTGCAAAAAGCAGTTTTAGTCTTTCGAATGCAGCTTGACATTCCATAGTCCAGTTCTAAGGTTTACCCGGTCTAGGTTTTGCCTCCCCCTTTGATTTTAGGAGGTTTGTAATGGGCAGAGCAATTTTGGCAAAGGAAGGAATAAATTGACGATAGAAATTAGCAAAACCTAAGAAACTTTGCAACTGTTTGCAGGTGCGGGGGGCTGCCCATTCAGTGACTGCTTGGACTTTTGCTGGGTCCATCTCTATCCCCTCGTGGGAGATGCGATATCCCAGGTAATCCACCTTCTCCTCATGAAATTCGCATTTAGACAATTTAGCATACAGTTCTGCTGCACGAAGTTTTTTCAGTACTGTGCGAACTAGTTTCACATGTTCTTCATGTGTTTCCGTGTAAATAAGGATATCATCAAGATAGACCATCACGCCTTTGTAAAGGTGATCATGCAAAACTCTGTTAATTAACTGCATGAAAATGGCTGGCGCCCCCTGTAGTCCAAATGCCATAACGCAAAATTGAAAACAACCAAGAGGGCAGTTGAACGCAGTTTTCCACTCACCCCCTTCTTTAATTCTGACTCGGTAATAGGCCTCTCATAGATCTAACTTTGTGAAAAATTTCCCTTTACCCAACTGGGCCAGCATGTCCTTCATTAATGGCAATGGATAGAGATTTTGGACACATACGCCGTTCAGGTTTTTAAAATTCACACACAAATGAAAGGAGCCATCTTTCTTTTCTCTGAACAAGACAGGAGCAGCAACTCAGGGTCTAGCGGGTTCAATGAATCCCCTTTCCAAATTTTTGTCAATGAATTTTCTCAATTTGTCCATTTCTCTAGGGGTCATTGAATAAATCTGAGGTTTAGGGAGTTTCACCCCAGGGAGAATATCAATGCTGCAGTCAGTGGGCCTGTGTGAGGGTAATTTATCTGAAGACTTCTCACTGAAAAAATCTTTCAGGTCCCAGTACTCTCTCGGGATTTTTTCCTTCCCCTCAATTTTTTCCTGCCCTCTCGCTGCCAGGTTGGGATCTGTCTTATTTGGTTCTGGAACCCCTTCTTCCTTTTCAGGGGGCATAGCAGACCGGATGCGCAATCAACCCTTCCTCCAATTTATGTGTAGATTCCATTTATGCAGCCAGGGCAATCCCAATATAAGGGGCCGGTCCATTCCCGGGGCTACAATAAAACTTATTGTCTCTTGGTGGGTTCCCATCCACATCTCAATAGGCTCAGTTACAAAATGAGCAGGGCTTCCTCCCGCAATAGAACCATCCAATTGGCAAAAAGCGATTGGAACTTTTAAAGTTTTAAGCTTCAATCCCAATTTTTCTACTATTTACGGGCTCATAATGCATCATGTGTATCCGGAATCTAAAAGAGCTAGAATTTTCTCTTGTGCGCCAGAAGAGGGTACCCTAAGCTCAACTGGAATAGTCATGGGTCCCGATCGGGAACTTACCCAGCGTTCATCATCAGATTCGGTTTCTTCCGAAGAGCTAGGGGTATCCTTCCCCCTCTCACCAGGGCGGAAATGCTGAGAAGGTTCCTCCCCCTTCACGACAGGTTCTTTCCTCTTGCTGGGAGGTTTTTCCAGGCTTTTCTCTCTCTGAGAGGGTCATTTTGGGTCATTTTGATGCGGCAATTAATGGCGCGGTGCCCCTCCTTCCCACAATGGAAACACACAAAGGGTTTTGGTTTGTTTGCAGATCCACCTTTCCCTCCTTTTGGGGCTCCTGGGGGGGGGGGGGTTAGCAGGCGGGGATTTTTCACCCTCATTCTCCCCCTGGTAATTCAGCCTGGCCAGGTCAATTTCCACATCAGCAGCCGCTTCATACCAGGGCTGCAGTATACGGGGAGGCCTCCGGTTCACACAATGCTGATAAATCTCTTTGTGTAACCCATCAGTGAAATGGTCTAACAATGCTTCTTCAGACCAACCCCTCATAAAAGCTGATAACTCACAAAATTCTTGTATATAATCAGCTACTGGCCACTTCCCTTGGGCAAGAGTTTTGAACTTAATTCTTGCCCTGCGCTCTGTGAGGGGATCATCAAAGCGTTTTCTCAAAGCAGCCATAAATCCATTATAGTCTCTCAATAGTGGGGAATCAGCGTTATGCAAGCCCACCATCCATGCCGCCGCTTTATTTTCCAAAGCCATCATAATAACTCTTACCTTCGCTTCATCAGTAACCAGTTCATCACCATACATTTGCATATAGTTCCATTCTGGAACAATGAAGAACCCTAAACCTTTCAGTTCTCACCCATATTTTACACTTAAGGGAGGAACCTTAGCCATTCGGTGTCTGCGGTGGGGGGGGGCTCCTCTTGGAATGTTTCTAGCTGCTGTGATTGGGGTCGGCGCTGGGTCATCTTGTTCAGCTCCCCCTTCAGCCGCTCCAGTTTCTCTCGGATCAGCCAAGGTTTCTGTATACTTTTCCTCTGTTTCCTGGAGATCGGCTTCTCTCTCCATAACACTCTCACAGGCTCGGCGCCTCTCCCACACCCCTTGAAAGAGTTTCATTGCTTGGGACATTCATAAGGTTCTCCTCCTCAAGGTCCCGCCAGTCAGCCACTGGTTTTCTGGGTCTCCTCATAGTAATCCAGTCAAAGGTTCTTCGGGGTCCTCTTTCCGTCCCACTCCCCAAGTCCATCTGGGTCAAACGGATTGTTCTTCCAAGTGCAGGCCAGCCATTCGCTCCGTCTCCAACGGGCATGCAGCTGCTCCCAAATCTTCTTCTTGATCACTGCCTTGGTGGGACATCCTTCAGGTTTTGGGTGCACCCCCCCTCAGAAGGTGTCAGCTCCGGGATGGGTGTGAGATGAGATCCAGCTTAATGTCAAGGCTGCTTCACTTATTAACCAAGAAAGAAACCACTCAACTCCATTTTGCAGAATTAAGAGTACTTTTACTGATTATAAGTAAATAGAAGCTAAGCAAAGCTGGATCTGAGCAAAAGTGTGTGAAGGCATTAGATATCAATACATGACCCATTCCCCTCCCCTTGGTAACCCAAGTCCATAGTCCAATCCAATATCTCCACAGCTGTCAGGTGGGAGACATCTTCAAAAATCATCATCAGGTTGGAATGCTGGACAGTTGGCCTTGGCGGGAAACTCCTCTCCTTGCCACATGCGCAGAAGATGGTGAGAACAACTCCCAATTAACAGTCCTTCTGTACAGATTACTTCCTTCACCCAAATACCATGCCCTCCCTCCCTGTTTCAATGGCAGCCAAAAAGCAAGCAGCAAAACAGAGGCTGACAGATAGGACTTTGGAAATAGGAGTTGGAATAGCCATATTAAAACATCACCATAATTAAGAATTTTAAAGAATATTGTTGTGTTTAAGATTTTAAGACAAGGCAATACTAATTCAACAAAATATTACTATTTTTATATTTTCAGGACAGAAGAGAGATTGCAGATCTCATTATTTGTGGTAAGAAAAATTAGAAGTCTGCAGCACAGTTTCTGATTAAGAAAGATAATAAAACACACGAGGAACCTTTTAATATAATTAGTTAGGTGCTACCATGGTCAGGATTTTTGGAGAGCACAGATAATGTTTTAAAAAGTTGGCTGTTAACCTCAATATGTGTAGGTCTTACAAGACAGATAGACTAAGAAACCAACTCCATATGGTATATATCAGTACTACTTTTATTGTAAAGCTACAGTAACTGAATTATATATATCTCTCTCTCTTACGTACTTTCCCTCTCCCTCACTTTATTCTTCTATGAACTAAGGAATGGCTTGTATGTAATATTTTCTCAAACTAATTTCTTGGCCCAGGCCGAAGCTCCACTTACCTGACCACAGTGTCCTCTATAGTGTTGTGAGAAATATAAAATGGACGACAGGGCACTTTTTATATATTAGGGATTTGTTCTATTATTTCCCTCTTTTGGTTTAATAGCTATACAAGATATTACATAATATATATCCCCACTGGTTTATATTCACATCTAAGTGTTAAAAAGATTGCTATTGTTGGTAAATCACATTCAAAAAGACAAATCAACAACTATTTTGGTGTTGCATCAGCCAGCCAACCCCCTGCATGCTAACTTTCCAGGAAAGGAAAAAAAAAGGAGGCAGGCTCTGCTATTTACTGACATGTTTTGTTTATTTTGATGTTAATGGGCAAAGTCCTAACTCAGTCACAAAACACAGCAAACTCAGGCAGAAACCCTGGAGGCATTCACCTGTCTTAAGCCTAGAGTTCAAAAAAGTGAAAAACTCTTCTAGCAGATTTCCTATTGTATATTGTGGTAAATGTCTCAAAGACAGTTTTCAGTTATTTCTGCATGCAGACACAATAGTATTCTTACAATAGACTTCCTATGGTAGACACAAATGCCACGAATCCACACATGAAAATACCAACCAGATAACAAGAGAGAATGCAACAACTTCCTCACTCAGCCTCTCCCTTTCCCCCACTCCAGCTTCACTCTAAAATGAGTAAAACTATGCATACATTGGTATGGGATTATTCTAGATTGAAATTTAAGATTTAGAAATTAGATTGGTATGTGGTCTCAAAGTTTACTAATTGCTATTGTGCTCATTATTTCCATATTTTACTTAGTTGGCATAAGTACTTCGTTAAATACATACTAGAAAAAAAAGCAACTTTCTAATTTAATGGATGAATGAAATGGCATTTTTGCCCTGCTCACATACTCCTGAGCCTACAGACCAGCAAAGATGAAAAAATATTTATAAAATTGACTGCTTATCTCAGCCAACTCAACTAAAAATACACAATCTGGTGAGAGAAAAGTTCCCTGAGGATTGGTTCCAGGACAAGTCCGAAAGCTTGGAAGGTTAAGCTTCTGGTCCCAGTGATCAACCCAAATTGGATCCTGCAACATTATCCTGGGACAAGTATATTTGCCTTCATTCATGATTTTAATTTACTGACTCTAATGAACTGTCTCTCATGACTTTTCTCTGCATTATCATCGTTCATTCTCCCATACATCGAAGCAAGTAGAAACTCAAGCCAATCAGGTCCCATAGGAATACCCTGAAATGTGTTATCTCTTGTGTGACATATATATGGAAGATTCTGGGTCTCAGTAATCATCCAAATAGGAACTGAGGACCATAATATATTGTTATATCCTAACCTGATAAAACAGTTTTAAATTGTGTATTGAAAACACAAATTGTCATGGTGTGAAAAACTATGTATTTATCAAGCATTGTGTGTGTGTGTGTGTGTGTGTGTGTGTGTGTGTGTGTGTGTGTGTGTGTGTGTAACAAAAAAGATTACTCTACAATGTTGGGCAGTGAATACAACCCAAGATCTATAGTTTTAGAACATCTATAATGCATTGCATATGCATTAACTTTCAGTTTCTATTAACTTAATGGAAAGACTAATTAAGATTATTCTATGCTGCCAAGGATTATTGATGTGTTTAAAAAATGGGCTAAATGATTTCTATAATAACATGTTGTATTTTCATTGCTCATTTTTCTCCTTTTTATTCATCTCCCCCACCATTTCTTTGTCTATTTTTCCCCTCTTTTATGTATTACAGCAATAGAATAAACATAATATTTTAAAAAGCCCAATACCCATGGAATTTTTTTGTCCTAGTGAAACACTATCTATATTTGTTTTCTGGAATATTTATTTTCTTATTTATAGAAATATAAATATATAAATATAGATATAAATATTTATATCTATAGCTTACTTGAGTTTTCATATTACCCTTGGGTTGTTTTGCTTGTTTAGAATTGCAAAAAGAAATTGCGTGTTCTGAAGATGGTTTGTGGAATATCCTTATTTTGAAGGATCCCTGTTTACTATTTAGACCAGATTTTGTTTGAGCTGGTCATGTGAATACATTCAGACAACGACCACTTTTGACATTTTATATTTCTGGTTACAGTTTACGTATGCATCTGAGAGATACCTATATTCATAATTGTGTATGGAAAACAAGTATAACACATTCTCAAAATAAGAAAACCTATATGTTCAATTTGCCAGAAATGCTTTTTTAAGAGGCAACTGGATTTTCTTTGTTTTTCCTTGAAGAGATTTCGCTTCTCATCCAAGAAGCTTCTTCAATTCTGACTGAATGATGGAAAACAGAAGGATTTATATTCTTCGCAGTCATCCAGTTGTTAGCACCTTTTCTGTGTGTGACCACTTGGAGGTTTATCTGTGCCCTCAGGCTTACTTGAATAGTACAAATGTTTGTGGAACCTTTTTGGAATTGCTGAAAGGACTATGTTGTAAACAGGAGGTAGTTGGTGTTGTATCCCTCCCTCTTTGTTAAGAGAGGTTTTTTTTTAAATGTAGATGGCCTCTTTAATCCCTCTTTCAAACCAGCCATCCTCTCTGTCCAGAATGTGGACTTTGCTGTCTTCAGAAAAGTGGACTTTGTCTTTCAAATGCAAATAGACTGCTGAATGTTGTCCTGATATGCTTGCTTTCCTTGTTCTGCAATGCATTTGTGAAGTGGTTATTTTTTTTTGAGTAATGTGATATATGAGGTACAATACAGTGAGACATGTGCAGATCTCTACATTGGAGAAATATACATGAATACACCAATATATACAACTACAACTTGATGCAATTTTAAGGAATCAGGCTAGAAATTTTGAGTTCTCATCCCATCTTGCTTGGTTTTGGGCCAGTCTCTCTCAGCTCTAGAAAGAAAGCAGTGACAAGACACTTCCTTACCCCTGTCCATTTGTCTGTATATATGTGTGTGAGTGTGTTTGAGAGAGAGACAGAGAGAGAAGGAGGTGGGTTCTTCATAAATGACCTTTTTTTTTACACTGAGAGGGTTTAATTCTAATTCTGAAGCCCAAATGCATTGTCATAAATTATCTGCAATTGCTCTACCTTCCTCAATTTTTTATACACAATGCAGCCATTTCTTGTTGATGCAAAAGTTAGGGATTCATGCATATGTATTCAAATCCAACTTTAAGCTTGCTTCTTGATTGCCTTATTAGCAGAATCAGGCTACTTCCTCTCTTTATGAGGAAAAAGAACCTTTTTCTTCATGGTATGCATGTATAGCATCTGTGGCAATAGACAGTTGTCTGGCATTGTGTTCTATCCACTGCTCATGTGTATGTCTCACCGGAATGAAAAGAGGTGATACAGGAGTGTTACTTGGCAGATTGTAATCTGATATTATATGCGATACATAAAATTCAAGCCAGAATTCTTTTGAAACAAAGACTTATTCATTAGCTTCTATGAAAGTTCCCCACCAGACCCCTGATACAACGAAGCTTTCTACACCAACACATTGTCTACTGATTTGTGCCAACTTGATGCATACCTGTGAACTAAAAACATTATTTATTTCAATATTTATTTTATTAGCAGTTGAAAGATACATGGGTTGAACTGCCACTCACAACACAGGGTCTCTTCATAATAGGCTAATTTGCATAAATACTAAATAATTTACTTATATAAATTATATATCAAAATCATTCCACATTCAATTGAATTCAGTGATATTGTTGTTTTGAAGCTTTTAATTCTGCTAAGTTTTTAATATTTAAATCTAGTACTTCTTCCAAGACGTTTGGAATTCTTCCTTTTTCCTTTAGCAAGATTTTCACTGGTTTACTACTCAAAGGACAAATAATCCTGCAGTTTAATGATCTACAGAATGAATGATAGTAGTCCAAATTAATAATGAAGATTTGTCTGTTGCAGTCATTAAATCATTTATAAAAAAATTACTAACACTTCACGAGCCATTATTTTGCATGAATTGAATGCCTTTATTTATTTGTTGCAGAAATTGCTGAGACATATTACCTACTAATCCTCTCACAAGAGTTCCCATTCTTATCCCAAACTATGACATGTTTAATACATGTGGAACTAAGAAGGATTTCTATTTTCAAAATTAATGATAAAAAAATTCAGTTGGTTGTTAAATTGTATTCTAATGTAGAATAGAATAGGGTAGGATAGGATAGGATGAGAGGTGGTTTTCAGCAGGTTATGACCAGTTCTGGAGAACTGGTAGCAAAAATTTTGAATAGTTAGGAGAACCGGTAAATATCACCTCTGACTGGCCCCACCCCCATCTATTCTGTGCCTCCTGAATCCCAAATGATTGGGAGGAAATGGGGATTGTGCAATAACTTTCCCCTGGAGTGGGGAGGGAATGGAGATTTTACAGTATCGTTCCCTTGCCCACCCACCAAGCCACATCCACCAAGCCATGCCCACAGAACCGATAGTAAAAATTTTGAATCCCACAACAGGATAGGATAAGATAGGATGGGATGGAATAGAATAGAATAGAATAGAATAGAATAGAGGAATGAAGAAGAGAATAGAAAAAGTTGTCTCTAGTCAGAAGCTCTTAGTGTGCATGCAAAATGGAAGAGTAATAATAATCATAATATTGATACCAATAAGAGAAGATGATAGAAAAGATGAGAAGGATAATAGTAATAAAGCCATAATACATGGGTAAATATATTTAGACACAAGACAGTACTATGGGAATTAGGTGTTCAGGAGAGCGATGACATTAGGGGAAAAATTGTCTGGTTGTTTGGGCATGCAATGTCCAGTAACAGTGTCCCGAGGAGGGGAGTTTAGTTACTCTATAGAAAGACATAGAGAGTTAGTTTTGGCATAAACCAGAGATAAGGAAAACATGAGTTCTAGCCCATTTTAGGCACAAAGCCAGCCGGGTGGTCTTGTGCCAATAATTTCTCTCAGCCATAGGAAGGAGGCAGTGGCAAACTATTTCTGAAAAACCTTGTCATGAACACTGTAGTCTTGTCCAGGCAATTTCTGAGAAATCATACAAGACTCAACAAAAGAAAAGAAAAGAAAAGAGGGGAGTAGAGGAGAAAGAAAGAAAGAAAGAAAGAAAGAAAGAGAAAGAGAAAGAGAAGGAGAGAGAGAGACAGAGACAGAGACAGAGAGAAAGAAGGAAGGAGAAAGGAAAGAAGGAAGGAATGAAAAAAGATAAAAAGAGAAAGAGGAGAGAGAAAAAAAATAAAAAGTAGACAGACAGAAAGAAGGAAAGAGAAAGGAAGAAAAGGAAGGAAGAAAGGAAGGAAAGAGACAGAGAGAAAGAGGAGAAAAAGAAAGAAAGAAAGTGAAGGAAGGACGGAGAGAAAGAGAGAGAGAGAGAGAGAGAGAATGAAAGAAAGACAGCCAAATGAGTTTAACTAAAAGACAAATCTAAGGACATTGTAGTTTTGTATTAGTCTCATTTGCAACCCTTATAAACACAGCATTCCAGTTAAAAAGGCGAGAATGCCTTATGGGTCAGCCGGGGAAAGGAGCATTCATGGACATAGTTTACCTACATACTGAGTACAACAGCTGATGCTTTACAGTCTTTTCATAGGATAACCCTAGCTCTAAGTCTATATTCAGGACAAGATATTTTGTTCCTTAAATTTCAGTTTCCTGAAAATAGATAGTTGTGAGAAAAGCTAAAACAATCCTTATAATGTCTATGGAGATTCTCAGTCATCCAGGTCATGGTTGTCCCAAAGAGGCAACTGGAATTTCTGGTTTTTCTTTGAAGATGTTTCTCTTCTCATCCAAGAAGCTTCTTCAGTTCTGAATCCTTGTAATGAACTATTATATAATATGAACTAGGTCAGAATTATCTATGGCAATTGATAGAACTGATATTTCTCACCTATCAAAGGCCTTTCATATCATTTTCTCTGTGATCTTTTTAATCAGAGATTTCACTCAGAAATCAGAGATTAATAAGAGATTCACTTCAGAATTGCTCCTTCCACAATTGTCTCACAAAAGGAGGTCAGATGAAGCAAAAGTCATCATACTATATGTCTTCCTTCAATATTCTACAGATAGAAAACCAGGACATAAAGTTAGTGTATAGTAGTGCCTTCAAAATGTGTTGTTGGTCAGCTATATCTTTTTTTTTAGTATGTGAACCCTTCAAATATCACATACTATTTCTGAAAATATAATAAAATATTAGTCTGTATGCATTCTTTGGCACATGAAGGCATTACTCTTATGTGCTGTAAGACTGGTCCACATTTATTGGGAATTTCTTTCTTCTGCAGAATCTAGTTTCTATTCAGGAACAGAAGATCCTTAGCTGGTTTGGACCACCAGGTTATTTTCTTTATAAGCACACAATCATTTTATGTATCTAATTATATTTAATCTTAATTTCATGATGTACCGTACCAAGATTACCATTAAAATCATAGAATATACTTTTATATAAATACATGACTTGAATACCAAACAATATTTTAAGTTTTTTGTTTTGCATCCCAAATTTATGTCATTATTTAAGTATTGATAGACTTTACTCATTTAAGCAATTCTTGCTGTCTTATTACTTATTACTATAAGTTTAGTCTTCCTAAAGAAAATATATCTTCTTTAAATTCAACTTCAAATCATATTTATATATCTACCTTTTATATCAACTGAAAATTGAAAGAAGGTGAATTCAACTGAGATTAAAAATATACCAGGGACTTCTTAATTTGAGAAGCTAATAAATACCCAAGAATAGTAGAAAACGTTAATGTCTAAAAATGTGATCCTAATATAATTTCAAATTTTTTTACATAGATTCAAGAGTACTGAGAGGCAACAGTTAAACATAATTTATATAGTTTGTCTTTATTTGCAGACTCTTTGTAAATTAGGTGACAATGAAAGAATCTAGAAAATGAAACATGCTTAAAACAAAAATAAATTTATTTTTATAATGGATATATATATATATGATTTATTGAACAATCAAAGTTGATTGATTCTAAAAGGCAGAAAATATCCACTACTTCCATATCTCTGCTGTTAGTGCTAAATCTGTGTCTGTTGTCATTAGTTTGATCTCTTTTATATATAATTTTAGTTCAACCTTTTTATATTACTGTGCTCCTTGACTGTCATTACTAAAGCTTGAAGTTCATTTGCATTTATCAGAGTAGTATCATCAGTGCTGAAAGTTATTGATATTCCTGCCTCCAATTTTAAAACCATGTTCTTCTAATGCATCCTCTAAATATATTTATTCAGTATATAAATTTAACAAATAAGGAGTGTAGTTTTTAATTCAGTTCTTTGTTGACCTAGAGCAATCTGTTTTACAATATTCCCTTTAGGCCTTGTCTATGAATAGGTTTCTCATATAGGTGCTGCATATATATTTATTTTGTATTGTTTTAATTTGTTTTTATGTTCTATGATGTATGCTATCCAGAGTCACATGTTGAGATGAGCAACTACAGAAATAAAGTAAGTAAATAAGATGTTCTAGGATTTTCAATGGAAAAAGACGGGGGCAGGGGGAATGGAACTTTGATGTTATATATGTTGACTGCAGCAAGATTACTTTATGCACAAAAATGGGAGGACTGAAATGGCTAGTTTATACTATTATATAAAAGTAAAATGTTGCCTCTTATTTTACTGCACCAAAGGGAGTCAGAAGTCAATGCCATTTCTTTCTTTTTTCCCTTCTTCTCTACACTTTTCCCTTTTCTTTTTCATCCCCTCCTTATCCTGTTATTTGCTTTTGTATTTTTGTATTTTATATTATAAACCAATAAAAAGGCAAAGATGAAAAAATATTTTTAAAAAGAGATGTTATGGAATTTTCATTTTCCTAAACACAATTCATAAATTGCACATTCGGCATAATTGGAAGACCCAATGTTATCTTTTTTTGCAGTCTTTGCTTTTTTCAATTATCCAGCATACATCAACAATAATATTTTTGGTTTCTTAGCTTTTTCAAAAACCACTTAAAACATCTGGCAGCAACTTCATCCTCTGGGGCTCTAATCTAATACCAAACATTATTTTACTATCATATGAAATTTAGGCTATTGTACAATGCCTTACATACTCTGTTGACTACTATGTTGTTCTCCAGATTTGCTGGTATAATTTGATTAGTACCATTACTGATTCTCCTTTTGTTGTTTCTCATATTCCCATAGATTCCATCAATTCTTGTAGTCTGCCCACTTGTTAATTCCAGTGCAGATTTAACTTTATCTTCTAATACTATAGGTTCTTGTAAGTAAGCAATATCTTCTAAGATATCCTGGATGTTGACAATTCTGTAGAACTTCAATATATTTCTGTCTTTCTTTGATCTTTTTTTTTGAACCAGTTATTGTCCATTGGCATCTTTTAGTATACCAAATTAATGTTGGAGATCTTTCTGAGCTTGGAAACCTTCTGGAAGGCTTTGCTCTTTGTTTTCATTTTTGATGTCTAAAAATGATATTGTAAATCTTCTAATAGCTTTCAGAAATTCTTTGTTAAGGTTTTTTCTGAGATCTTTGTCTTTCAGAGCTTTGCTTCTTTTCTTGGCAATTTCCAAAATTTGCTTGTTTTCTATTTCTTGGTCTTTGGCAATCACTTTTTATGTTTATCTTTAACAGCTTCTTTGATTTCATTGCACAATTCCTGTTCAGAATATTGTTCAGAATTTTGAAGCAGTTCCTGATATTTCTCTTGAAAGTTGTTGTTAGTTGCAAAGTCATGTCTGACGCATCATGACTTCATGGACAATGTTCCTCCAGGCCATCCTGTCCTCTACCACCCTCCACGGACTGCTTTGGTGACTCCATCCAGCCACCTCATTCCCTGTCGTCCCCTTCTTTTTTTGCCCTCAATCTTTCCCAGAATTAGGCTCTTCCTCAGTGAGTCCTTCCTTCTCATTTGGTGGCCAAAGTACTTGAGTTTCATCTTCAGGATCTAAAGAGCAGTCAGGGTTGATCTCCTCTAGGACTGTCTGGTTTGATTGCCTTGCGGTCCAAGGGACTCACAGGAGTCTTCTCCAGCACCATAGTTCAAAGGTCTCAATTCTTTGGCGCTTCAGCCTTACTTATGGTCCAGTTTTCACAGCCATACATTGCAACTTGGAAAACCATAGCCTCAACTATACTTTTGTTGGTAGGATGATGTCTCTGCTTTTTAGTATGTTGTCTAGATTGCCATAACTTTCCTCCCCAAGAGCAAGCATCTTTTAAATTCTTGGCTGCAGTCCCCATCTGCAGGGATCTTGGAGCCCAGGAAAATCAAATCTGCCATTACCTCCATTGCTTCCCCATCTATTTGCCAGGAATTGAGAGGGCCAGATGCCATGATCTTAGTTTTCTCTTGAAAGTAGAAAATACATACTCAAAATCATTGCATGGAAACTGTTTGACTTTATTTTGTGCTCTAGGTGTACTTTTGGTTGTGTAATCAAGGACAAAATAAACGGATTGGCAGAAATCGATAAATCATTCCTCTGCTTCATCAATGCTTCCTAGGTCATAGGATTCATCTATGTTTTCATTCCAGCTTTGGCATTCAGTCTCCAACAGCAGGAAACACCTATTTCTTGTAACCTAATAAAGTTTCAGAGTGAAATTGACTATAAATCTTGCAAACCACCTCTTCTGCATCAGTGGCTGAAATATAAATTTGAATAGTTATCATATTAAAAGCTCCTCTACAACATTTAGTTAGGTATTGATTGCAGTGGACCCAAGTATAGTTTTTAAAATGCCAAATATAATCTTTAATATACATCTCCCTACTAGGAAGCAATACTGTTTTTCTGTACATTTTGAGTGCCAAATGGTATACAGCGGGCATTCACATATATTCCCCATGGGCCACATGCAGTCCATTAAGTAGCATTGTGTGATCCACTGGTGCTTTTTGAAAACTCAATAAATGCAGTTCCGCCAAATGTCACTGCCATTAGGAAATATCTGCTGCCTTGAAAGTCATACCGTTCAGTGCTTCCAATACCTCCCCAGCATTGTTGGCTCCACCACTGTTATTGCAGTAAAAGCTGCTGAACCTCTGCTCTGCATGCCAACTATTCATTTGTGGCCTGCAATAATTTTTAAGTTACCAATTTTCTATAAGCTGTCCAAACCTGGTATCTCAATTTGATGATACCTAAGATGTAAATATGTACTTGATTTATTTTGACTTTCAATGTGTTAAACTTTTCATATGCATATGCTTCTTACGCTCCATGTTCTAAATATCATTTTTCCTTTGCAGTTTTGGATTTTCTATTCCCACATGGCAATATTGGTGAGCTAGACATTGAGAAAATTCTAATCTAGTCACGTCATAAATACTATTAGTACTGTCAAAGACTGTCAGCATTTTCTCAGGTATAGGAAGGTAGAATATTGCTGTAGTAGCATATTGAGTACAATCTGACCTGAGGGGCCTATCATCCAGCAATATATCATTAAACCCTTTTTATTGTCTACCCATGTAATACAGGAGTCGGTTACCATTGCCTTCTCCCCTATAGTATGAAATGATGCCTTTACTGTTGTCACTAAAATGATATTCTGCCTTCCTCTATTTTCACTGTGCAATATAGGTGCCTGCTTGTTTTAGCCAGACAGCTGGGATGATTTTGTCACAGGAAGGCAGCATAGCAGAATTTAAGGGGTGATGATGGTGGAGAATATAGATAGATCTGACCTGAATTTGAATTCTTCTTCTGCATTTGTTTGTTTATTTGTTTTGTTAAACGGTTCTTAAATATAATATAATAAATGTTACACATATATTTTATCAATTTAGTGCCTTCTATACTTATTGGACTTCACAGCTCAGAATTTCCAGTCCCAATACTAGAAAGTTGATCTAGCACAAGGAAACAACAGCCAATGACTTAATATCCAGGCATTAACATCCCAATCAACATCTAGAAAAGCCACATACAACAGGCATCATATAAATATCACACACAGTATAGCCCAAAGCACACACTCTACTGGAGAGAAGTTTCCTGAGGATGGGCTCCAGCATGAGTCTGAAAGCTTGGAAGATTAAACCTGCAGTGACTAATCCAGTGTCAGGCCTGCAGTCATATTCCTTTTAGGATCTTTCGCCTGCCACACTCTCTCTTTCTTTGCTATGCTGTTTCATTAGTGGAGTAATTGGGAGGGAGAATAGTAAGGAGTAGAATTGTAGAATGTGTTGTTGTCAAAATAAAACATTCCCTTCTCGAAGTCCAAGGTCATCTTTTGTCTCCACACCTCTGCACCTGACCAGAACTAGATGGGAGGAAATGCCAGCGTGGTAGAGGAAGATTAGACCATGTGATGGACTTGTGGGTGTGGGGACAAAATCATGAACTAACTGGGTGGGAACCCCAGGAAGTTTTCAGTCTCCCTTTAAAATAAATCACCAGCAACCCCAGCAAGGGGTGCTGGCGAGGGGTGCTGACTCCCAACACTGACCTGACCTAAAATATCAGCGATGAAAATTGAGCTTTGAGAATGGAAGCAGGGGACCCAATATTTCTCTGTGAATCTTCCAAAGTGCAAAGGAATACATGTGGGAAGAAATTGGAAGATGTATAGTGTCTGGGAAGATGGAAACAGAGGTGGTTGGAAAGGCTAATTCCACACACACACATGGCAAGATGATTGGAGCCTCCCAGACCAACCTTTGCAGCTATACGTGAGTGGAAACTCCCCCTCCTTCCCCAGCCAAGGCTCAGAAAAAAACTGGAGTGGAGATTTTGACTCCTTCCAAACAGAGATAAATGAAATGACCCATTACCCTGCAACTGAGTTGAAGACAGATTCCCTATCAACGTGGGGAAGTCAAACCAGTCAGCAGAAAGGGGCTATCACCACCTAGCCAGCAAACGGTGTTTGGGCTGCAGCCTGTGAATCAAGCACCACCAGGTTGGGCTTTTTTCCCAGGTCATGGATGGGAGAGATGCCAGTGAGCACCTGCTTGGCCACCAAATTTGGAAAATCAACCCAGCCAGCAGAAAGGAGCTTGGGCTAGATCTTCACCTAGCCAGCAAATGATGATTGGACTGCAGCCTGTGAATCAAGCACCACCAAGTTGGACTTTCTTCCCAGGTTATGGATGGAAGAGATGCTAGTGGACACTTACTTGGCCATCAACATGGGAAAATCAACCCAGCCAGAAAGGGGCCTGGCCCATATCTCCCCCTAGCCAGCCAAAGATGTTTGGGCTGCAACCTATGAATCAAGCAACCCCGGAATGGCCTTTCTTCCCAGGTCATGGATGGGAGAGATACCAGAGGGCACTTGCTCTCCCTCAGCAGATGGCACCATAGCAGATAACTGGGCAATGGCCAACCCAGGAATTGACCCCCCCACACCAAGTCCAGTCTCACCTGCAGGTTCTTACCCCACCTTCCTACAGAGAAAGGTTCTCGACAATGGAAGAAGGGTTGAATGAGGGGGGAAGCTGCAGGATGGATGATGGAACAATGTGATGAGGTGGTTTTTAAGTTTAAAGATGCAACTGGGTTCCGTCCCTTGGGGGAGGCAATAAAATGCCACTGTTGCTGTCAACTCGGCCACAGAGCATCAGAGTGCTTGGCTCCAGCCCCAATATCACAAACGTGTGCACCAACTGCCGGGATGGTAAAGAGAAGGCCCCAGATGCCACCAGAAAAGAGTCATCTGGGCCAACAACTTCAGAAAGAGGATCCCCAATCTAAGGTGATGAAGAGTCCTACCAATGGGGAGGCCTCGGAGGTGGAAAATGCTGAAGAAAACCTGATGGTGAGGGCACCCTTCCATCCCTTTGCCTTCCAAGCCAAGCTCCAAGTACCCCAAAAGGGGGAGGAAGGGGAAGTTGAAGCGGTCGTGGACACTGGTTGCACTCGATGCTTAATCACCATGTTGATTGTCAAGCAACTAGGCATAAACACAAGACCTCTAGCCTGTCCTATTCGGGTTGAGCAGGTAAATGGAACACTAATTGGAGGGGCCCCAGCCACACTAATGACCGAACTGGTAAAGTTACAAGTGGGCCGTGATTATGAGCTTCTCAGATCCATTGTGGCTCCAGAGATGCCAGAATATATTATTTTGGGGCTTGCATGGCTTGACAAGTGGAAGCCTATGATAAAAAGGAAATTGATGATTGCATTTGGGGAGCTACCACCAGTGGAGCCAAAGGGCCACCTAGGGACCATTGAACCAAAGAGCCCAGCACCTGCAGCATCTGCAGCAGAGACAAAACCCCTAGGTATCCAACAAGTACCAAAAGATTTGCTGGTGGATGTTTTGTCAAGAAAGCCGCAGTACGACAGTGAGAAGGGAGAAGTTGTTCACTCCATCCTTTCATCTTCCTACCAAAAGGCAGCCCAAGTCACTAACTGAAGCCAGGATAAGTTGATGAAATAGGCACTCCCAACAGACCAGTGGCTCAACAATAACCAGGATATCCTAACGCTGAAAGATGGATTAGCCTAGAAGGGGTCCAAACTGTATGTCCCCGTGGGGTTGGGGCTGGAAGTTCTACAGCGAAGCCATGAGGTGGAACTAGAAGGCCACTTTGGATTCATAAAAATGCTCCACTTCGCCAGGCATCAATTTTGATTGCCAAAGATGGAATCAGAGGTGGAAGATTATATAAAAAGCTGTGCTACTTGCGCAATGATGAAAACACTGTTGGCGAAGCCCCCTGGACTAATACAACAAGTGGCCAGCCCTAACTGACCATGGGAAAAGATCACAATGGACTTCATCGTCGAACTCCCAGACAGCAGTGGGAATAGAGTAATTAATAGAGTTATTGATTTGGTTTCCAAGCAGGCACACTTCATCGCTTACTCAGGGTTGCCATCCGCAAAGAAATTAGTGAATATGACTGTGAAACACATTTATCGCCTGCACAGGGAGCCCAAGAGGATCATTTCAGACCGCGGAGTCCAGTTCACAGCTAAGTTATGGAGAGAGTTCCTGAGATCCATTGGGTCCACACAAGGACTGAGCTCAGTAGTTCATCCCAGCATGAACTGCGCAGCAGAGAGAGCCAATGTGATGGTGGAATGATACATCAGATGTTATGTGGACTATCAGCAAGACAATTGGTCAGACTTGCTACCCTTCGCCGAAGTGGCATACAACAATGGGGTCCACAACCGCACGGGATTAATGGCTTTCCAAATTACCAGTGGCATGGAATTTGTTGCCATGCCTGAGCTGCCTAGAGAACCTCCCTTCTCCATGTCTTTGAATGAATGGATGGACACGCTTTCAGATTCGGGTTTTCCGTAGATTGTACCAACATGTCTCTCTTATTAAATTGGAACTTTGATGAAAGCTATACCTTGGACTCTGATTTAATTCCGGATGATATTTGGAACGCTGACATCCAGATTGGATCTTGCAAAGTTGATCTAGTTCATGATTCATTGAGAGTACCAGAGTGGAAAATGTTGAACAATGAACAAAATCTTATCAAAATGAAACAATTTTTGATCCCAATTATTTCAAGCAAAGATTTGTCACCGTTCATTACCTTTTCCCTCTTCCTCTCTTTCTCTATTAGATTGCCTAGCTAGAGAGATTAAATCTATGCTGACCAGGGACATGCAGTCAGGGGATGAAAAGAAAAACAAAATTAAAAGGAAAAAGGCAAAGGTAGTTGCTGCCAGAGTCACAGTGGATGACTCTGCTTAGTGATTAACTGCAGGGGGAGGCGAGAGAACCAGGGGGCCCCCTTTACTCTAGCTTTATGATCACTTGAGCAGAGTTAAGGAAGGGTTAAAAGGCAAAAAATTCCTTATGCAAAGGAGGCACGTGGTTCTCTCGCTTCCTGCTCTGGGAGCAGCAGGTCTTGCCTTTTTCTTTTTACATTTTTTATATTTTCTTCATGGCGGACGAGAAGAGAGTTGAAATCCTCTGTGACACAGCTGGAAAAGGTATGTGGGTCGGATGGAGGGAGGGGGGAGGAATTCAAAATTATTGTAATTTAATTTGTAAGTAATTTTTTATTGTGAGTAATTTGTGTGTGTGTGTGTGTGCGTGCGTGTGTGTGCGTGTGTTTCTTTCTTCACTTCACTCAAACAAACTCTCTCTTAATTTGAGAGAGAATTTGTTTAAGAAGAGAGGGAAGTGGGAGAGGCAGGGAGGGCAGCCTTGTTTGAGAAGAGAGGGGCAGCCCGCCAGCAGAAGCAGGCCTTTAACCCACCTCTGCTGGTGGGCTGGCGCTTTCTTTCTTTTGCCTGCTCTGCCCCCCTTCCCTTTCTCCTCTCCCCCCCCCCCCACTGGGAGCCTCATCCTGCTCCACTCTCCCTTTCCTCCTCCTCCTCTCCCCTTTCTTCGCCGGCTGCCTCCTCGCCCCCTGCCTCCTCTGTCCCCACCGCTGTGTCTGACAGGCGTCTGTCGGACACAGTGGCGGGGATGGAGGAGGCAGGGGGGGCAAGGTGGCAGAGCTTCTTCATGTTCATCCCCTTCAGGGCTTTTCCCACCTCCAGGACATTCCTGAACTGCATGAAGGCAAAGCCCCGGAGCTTCCCATTGGGCTTCCTGAGCAGGGAGGCTTCCAGGACCATCCCGAAGGCAGTGAAGGTGCTCTTCAACTCCTCTTCCGTGCACTTGAAGCTGAGGTTGCGGATGATCAGCCAGGCCTTCTTGGGGGGGGGGGCTGGCCTTGGGGGGCTCCGGCGCTTCCCGGGGGCTCTTCATCACCGCTGCTGCCTTCTCCTGCTGCCCTCCGCTTCTTCTTGCCACTGCCGCGCTCTTGCCTCACCAACCGTAATCCTCACCGCACGTCACTGATGCTGACCATGCAGATATCTCCAGCCATTGAACAAGTCTTGAATGTAACTTTCTAAACAGAATTAGTCCTGAATATATTGACACTCAGAAAATTAAGATGAGACACAGGACAGCATATGCTTTAATTTTATCATAACATTTAGGGATCAGGCTCCTTTAATAGCATGAGATTTATTTACAAGTAGATTATAGATTAGCCCCGTAATCTTCTGTAATTTAGAACTTCTACTGTCTATATTCAATTTTGCATTGTCATTCTTCTATTCTGCTGAATTACCAAAATATAGGTTTCAACACTATGACACTTGATATAGTGATCCAGAGATGTTTCTGCAAATACAGAGGTGTGTTATTTCTACATCCACCCTCTTCAGAAGTCTGGTTCATTCCATTTTTGAGGTTATTAAAATGACTATTATTTTGCCAGTTGCAAATATTACACTGAAGTGGTAGAAAAGAGGTATTCATTGTTCACATCCCCCCTACTTTCCTGTGTTTCATCAGAAGGAGAAACAGAATCTTTCAAGCAGAGAGAGATACATGAGTTCCAGATGTGTGCACCATTTCTGTAACTCACTGTGGGGATTTCCTGCTTCTGGAATTGTACAGGAAGCAGGAAACTAGGAAGTACTCCAACCATCTTCTTTATTATCCACCATTTCTATAGGATGTTTGCAACTGCCCATCCTTTCAATATTTGCAAATCCTTGGCACCTGCAGGCCCTTGGAAATAATGACTGCTATTTAGTTATTGCCCTGTGAAAAACTATTCCATAATGCATAAGGTGACCAGATTTTCAGATTGGAAAAGAGGGACACCCTTGACCGGGGGGGGGGGGGGGGGGGCTTGATTAAAAAAATTTTTTTTGTCAAAAGGTCACCCCAGGACACTGAAACCAGCATAAATACGAATCTGTTGCCAAACAAAATTTTGATCACGTGACCATGAGGATGCTGCAACGGTCGCTAAGTGTGAAAAATGGTCGCAACGGTCGCTAAGTGTGAAAAATGGTCGCAATGGTCGCTGTGAAAAATGGTCATCAGTCACTTTTTTCAATGCCATTGTAACTTTGGTCACTAAATGTTTTCCCCCTCCTCGAGACTCCTCACTTCTTCCTTCATTCCTCTTGCTGATCTACCTTCACCTTATCTGTCTTCTGCTCTTTCCCTCTCTTCCTTCCTTCCTCCCTCCTTCCATCCTCTTCTTTCCTCACTCACTCCCTTCCTCCTTTTTTCTCTTCCTTCCTCCTTCCATTCTTTATACGATATAAAATTCAATGAGGGTGAAACACACCAAATCTGGCAAAGCTGCCTTGCACCAACCTGGCCTGCCCATAGAATAGCAGCCACTTTGAGACACATAAACCTGGTCTGAACATATTGCATCACAAAGATTTGCAAAGATCACATTTGCAAAAAGGAACATTTCTTGTAGTAAATACATTTTATAAACAATTTAAAAGTAAAAATCCCCCCAAAATAATAAAAAAGGTATTCTATAAATAAAAGAAATCCTTAAAAACCATTGTTAAGTATTACACCAGCAATAATTTATACTGTCACCATTTCAAACTATCATCAGAAATACGAATCTGTTGCCAAACATCAACATTTTGATCGCGTAACCATGAGGATGCCACAACGGTCGCTAAGTGTGAAAATGGTCGCTAAGCGTGAAAAATGGTCATCAGTCACTTTTTTCAATGCCATTGTAATTTTGGTCACTAAACAGCCATGTTCCTGACTTAACAACCACCATGATTCACTTAACGTGGCAATAAAAGGTCGCAAAATGAGGCAAAAATCATTTAACAAACGTCTCCCTTAGCAACAGAAATTGGGGGATCAATCCTGGTCGTAAGTCGAGGATTACCGGTAGCCAATTGCAAAAGGCAACTTTACTTGGAACAGGTGAGATTGTGCCCGGATCCCTTTCATGCCAACATCCCATCCTGTCCATGGGGAGAACTCCACAGGCGGACAAAAGCCCCAATCCCCTCTCAACCTCCAGCTGACTCTGCCATCCGCCATAACCACACATGCCCCTCAAAGGCAAAACTCAGGGGGCTGAATTCTACAGGGGGAGGAGTAAAGGGGGGATTTGAGGGGCAGCCCAAAGCACCATCTGTCTAAATTTGCATCAGGCAGGCAGTAACATTTTCATAGACCATGATCAGAGGAGCAGCTGATCCTATGGAGAGACTCCTCCTGCATTCAGTCCCAGGCCTACAAGTGGAAGTACCCTTCCTTCCTTCCTCCTTTCACCTTCCTTCCCTCCCTCCCTCCCTCCCTCCCTCTTTCTTCCTTCTAGCCTTCCTTCCTTTCCATTCTTTCTCCTTCCTTCCTTCCTCTTGCCTATCTGCCTTCTGTCTTTCTGCACTTTAGATCTCTCTTCCTCCTTCCTTCCTCTTTCCATCCTTTCACCAAAAATCAGGATGTTTTATTAGCATCAGCATCATTCTGCTGAAAATGCCAGATTCTATGGTACTTCTGGATGAGATTTAGAAAATTACAGAGACATGAGGAACCATTATATAATTTCACTTGGCAAAACTCTGATTAAAATAATAGCAACAAAATGTAAGATTTTTTAATTTTAAAACTCTAGCAAAACATAGATTTATTTCCAGTTTAGTTAATTAATGCCATTATAAACAGGAATGCAATTGATTAAATAAAAATGACTTTTTCTTTTATTAAGAATACTTATTCTACACTAAACTAGAAAATATTTCATAGGCCCTTCAACAAGTTTGTTACAAATTTTCAGGATTGCATGCATTCTTGAAACTGATACCATGTAATGTTAAAAAGTAGATCGCTAACTAAGTACACTAAAAACCATGTTTAATTATTTGCTACTTGAGGCCAATAGCAATGATGAAGAAATTTCTCTCATCCTCAGTGACAATATTTTTAGGGCCAAAAAATAAAACTCTGTATATTGAATCTGTTGAATGGAGAAAGGCCTGCCCCACCCTCCCCCAAATGAGACACCTTCCACGATAATAGGAGAGGAGAGCCTGGAGACAGCAATCATAAGGCAGAACGTAGCTAAGAGAACGGGGCAGCTAAGAGAACGGGGCGGGGGTTGGGAGAAGGCATGGGACTGGCTGGGGAAGGAGGGAGGGAGGGAGGGAGGGGGAGAACATGAGTGTGTGTATCCCTCCTTCCTTCAGCCCAACACTCTTGCTGGCATTCTGCCCAGACGAGAGGGACTGCAGAGGGTCTAGGGCAGCGAGTCATTCAATCAATGGGAAACTTGCCTCTTGGAAGGAATGACCCGGTTTGGCTCCCACTTTCAACAATCGAACAGAGAAGCGAAGAGGCAGGAGAGACGAAGCGGGAGCCAAGCCAGGCTAGAGTGTTGGGCTGAAGGAAGGAGGGATACACACACTCGCGGTCTCCCCCTCACTCCCTCCCTCCCTCGCTCCCTCTCTCTCTCTCTCAAATGGCAAATCGCTGCTGGGAGCCCGGTCTCATTTGGGGGAGGGGGAGGAAGCAAGCCTTTTTCCATTTCAAGGAGCTGCCGCTCCTCCCCCCACCTCTTAGAAGTCCAGCCAGCTGCCCGCCAAGCTCTCCACGGAGACTCACCCAGAGTTTTCACCGCGATTTGCCTGGTGAGGGGAGGCGGCAGGTTGATGCAGACCAAATCCACAGTATAATAAATACAAGTATAATAAATATTTGTATTTATTATACTTGTATTTACTTCCTCCTCCTTCTCCTCGCTGCGATCTGGATGCCCGCGCCTTCCTTTCCTCCACGTTCAGCCCTTTCGCGTGGAGCCTCAAGATTACGAGCAATGCAGGGTTGCTAAGTTAAGGGCATCCGGTCCCAACTGGGAGCAGTGGCTGGCTCTGCTCACGCCCACGGGCCCCTGCCCTGCTGCGTCCAGCGCGTCTTCAACAGCATGACCCGGCATCCCAAGCGGAGTCCCCCACCCCCGCATAAGCTGCATTGCCCACACGCGCGGGGATTCAAAGTATCCAGCCGGATTTCTTGAATCCCCGCGTGTGTGGGCAACGCAGCTAGGCGGGCTCTGCTTGGGAGGACCAGGCTATGGAGGGCATAGCATGGTCATCTCAAGCGAAGCTCCCCTCCCCCGCATAGCTGCATTGCCCACACGCGCGGGGATTCAAAGTATCCAGCCGGATTTCTTGAATCCCCGCGTGTGTGGGCAACGCAGCTAGGCGGGCTCTGCTTGGGAGGACCAGGCTATGGAGGGCATAGCATGGTCATCTTAAGCGAAGCTCCCCTCCCCCGCATAGCTGCATTGCCCACATGCGCGCGGATTCAAAGTATCCAGCCGGATTTCTTGAATCCCCGCGTGTGTGGGCAACGCAGCTAGGCGGGCTCTGCTTGGGAGGACCAGGCTATGGAGGGCATAGCATGGTCATCTCAAGCGAAGCTCCCCTCCCCCGCATAGCTGCATTGCCCACACGTGCGGGGATTCAAAGTATCCAGCCGGATTTCTTGAATCCCCGCGTGTGTGGGCAACGCAGCTAGGCGGGCTCTGCTTGGGAGGACCAGGCTATGGAGGGCATAGCATGGTCATCTTAAGCGAAGCTCCCCTCCCCCGCATAGCTGCATTGCCCACACGCGCGGGGATTCAAAGTATCCAGACGGATTTCTTGAATCCCCGCGTGTGTGGGCAACGCAGCTAGGCGGGCTCTGCTTGGGAGGACCAGGCTATGGAGGGCATAGCATGGTCATCTCAAGCGAAGCTCCCCTCCCCCGCCTAGCTGCGTTGCCCACACGCGCGGGGGATTCAAAGTATCCAGCTGGATTTCTTGAATCCCCGCGCATGTGGGCAACGCAGCTAGGCGGGCGGGCAACCCGCTTGCTGTTGAAGACACGCTGGACGCGGCAGGGCAGGGGCCCGCGGCCGGGAGCGGCTTCTGGCGGCTACCGGGCGGCGATCTCACACCATCCGCTCGCGGCTCTTAATACTCACCAGTCAGCGCAGCTGCAACCTCTTTCGTCTTTTGGTGAAAGGAAATGGAGACTCACGCAGGCGTGCTGAAAATTTCCCATCTCAGCCAGCTCACTGATTGGCTGGAGTCCAGGCCAATCCAATCAGTGAGCGGCAGGCTGGGCTGGCTTAAATTTGTAGGTAGGTAAAAGCACACTTTTTTTGGCGCTCGCAGCTCCCGCCCATCAGCTGCTAGCTTGCTGGGCTGGCTCAGCGGTAGGATAGAGAACAGAACGATGAGCCAGCCCAGCAAGCTAGCAGCTGATGGGCGGGAGCTGCGAGCGCCAAAAAAAGCGTGCCTTTTAAAAAGAGCCAAGGTGGCGCAGTGGTTAAATGCAGCACTGCAGGCTACTGCTAGATCAGCAGGTCAGCGGTTCAAATCTCACCGGCTCAGGGTTGACTCAGCCTTCCATCCTTCCGAGGTGGGTAAAATGAGGACCCAGATTGTTGGGGGCAATATGCTGACTCTCTGTAAAACCGCTTAGAGAGGCCTGAAAGGCCTATGAAGCGGTATATAAGTCTACTGCTATTGCTATTGCTATATTGCTATTGCTATGAGAAAAAGGCGGGCGGGACGCGGGAAAATGCATTGAAAAGCGGGGGTGTCCCGCCAAAAGCGGGACGTCTGGTCACCTTAATAATGCATAAAGTATTTTCATCTGTTTTGCAAGATTATATTGGTCTTTGAGTGTGTGTATGCATGTACACCCACATTTAGGACATGGAAGTAAGGTCTGTGGATTTCCTATAAGGATTTTTCAGTATTTGCTGTGGTCCAAAAGAAGCAAAAGTAAAATACCAGTGATATGAACATTATGATTCTAAGAGTTTATTGTTAGATTTAGAATAATTACATATTACATAAAATATGTGTTCTGATATTTAGCTGATCATGTTGTACCAGAGGGGAGGAAATGCAATTAAAATAAAAATGACACACTAACTGGTATTTCTAAAGGCAGTTTTTCTGGAATTTAAATGGTGACCTCAGTGGAAACCATAAATATAAAATTCATATGTGTTTTGCTTCCTGAATATAATTACCTATCATGAGGTCTGTAGTCTAAATGAAATTCTTTATGAAGCAAAAAATGGTAAAATAGCATAAAGTAGCTTACTGCCCTACAGGATACATCAAAGAAATATGTGTTTTCTAATTTTAAATTAGAGTCATGTAGAGCATATTTGATGTGGTAATCCTATCAGGACATTTGTTTTTATTAAATTTTCTTCATTGAATGCTTCCTACTCTGGTTGCATGGAAAAAGTCACACAGCTCCACATGAACTGAATATATGTGAATAATCACCTCAATCTTCCATAATTTTCCTCTTCACTTCATTCTTTGGCAATTAAATCCCCAAGTTGGCAAGAACCTTGTGTAAACAAGGCCTGTGGGATCAGAGGTGTGGGGCTGCCATAAAGATGAGATCAACTTATTATCCAAAGCACCCAAAGCCAAGACAAGAAGCAATGAATGAAAACTAATCAAGGAAAGAAGCAACCTAGAATTACGTAGAAACTTTCTAACAATGAGAGCAATTAACCAGTGGAACAACTTGCTTTCAGAAGTTGAGGGTGCTTCATCACTGAATGTCTTTAAGAAGAGACTGGACAGTCACTTGTCTGAAATGGTATAGGATCTCCTTCTTTCCAGCTCTGTTCTGATTGAAATGGAATTGCTCTAACAAATTCTAAGAATCTACTCTCAGCAGTTCCCTACTGCTATTCCTCTGTACGTGTCAGCTGGATTCAATACAGTTTGCCAAGATTTTTTGTAAAAGGAATTTGATAGAAATCTCCTCTTCCTATTGATACTTGTCTTCCCAAGGCTGCAAATTCAAAAGAGTTCTCCAACTTTCTTGAGATTTGTCTATTTTGTTCCTTAAGGGATGGACCTTCATTCATCCAAATTGAAGATGGTTAACATAGAAAACCCTACAAGCACTTTTCATTCCTCTGGCAAGGAGAATAAAAATTTAGTAGATCATAAAAAAATGTGCTGCCCTTGAATGATACCAAAAGCCTCACTTTGTATCATGTAACAGTTGCCCTACGCTGCGCTTAAAAGATATTTGCTGTTTGTAAAAAGGAAGCCAAAATCCCATTTAACTCATTCTCCTGGATAGTTTTTATAGAGGATGTATGTCATGGAATCCCACAGCCGGTGTCCAAATTGAGTCAGAAATGCTGATCTGAACCAGTTTTTTTTACAAATAAATATATTTACAGTAAATGAGATAGGCAAACAGGAGCATCATAAGGTAAATCAACACAGCAGGAACATCAAAAACTAAATCATAGAAATCACACAGAGGAAAAAGGTAGAAGACAAGGAAATTCCCCCTTTACTCTCACACCAATCAATTACAGCTCAGATTCCCTCACATGACATTGGTTAGACATATATCTCTAACCAATTAGCTATAACTGTGTGTTCTTACTCATTGTCCAATCCTTCCCTGCTTCAGCTATCACATTTTAAATGTCTTAACAATGTAGGTTCCAGTTTTCTGGTGAAGCCAATAGAGCTTCCTCATTATCCATATAGTTGTTCAGTTTTCCCACCATGATTGGTCCAGCTTCTCAATTTCTCCCTCCTCCCTCCCTCCCCCTCACTTTGCAATTGATTGAATTTATAAAGCCACCCAGCTTCCCAAACACTCTGGGCAGCGTACAATATTTAAACTATTTAAACTATTCAAAAATACAAGCAAAAGAACCCACACATATGCAAACTCATTGCCTCCATGTTTCTACCTACTACCTTAACTACAACACTAAATTTTATTTCTCTAAGTATGATTAATTCTGGATTACTGGCTATTTAAAATTTGTGTAGTCTTCTACATCAAACTGGCCCTCATCCTATTGCAAACATTCTGATTTTTATTTCTTTCCCCCTTCAAGCACAAGGAACATTCTCTCTTTCTGTCTCTTTCTTTTTCTTTCTGTCTTTTGCTGTCTCTATCTCCGTCTCTGTATCTGTCTCTTTCTGTCCCCAGTTAATTTCCTCAGTACAAAACAGAACAGAAATTATTATTCCTATTTCATATTAGTATTATATTACTGAATGATCAAGGAAAAAGTTATCTCCTAAGTTGTAGCTATAACTTTGTAATTTAGCTTTCCCCTTTTTTGTCAAGCAAATTACTACTTTCAAATATACAGAACTTATTTTATTAAGCTATGTTAAATGAGAATAAGTAAAGGTCCAGCTGTTGTTTCAGATCTTGGTTTCCTTTTATTCTATTCTTTAAATTAATCTCAGTTCTTTGAGTAGGAATTCTAGTTTGTTTAAAGTTGTTTGCCCCATAACTGCTTTACCATTAATACATAATTCAAAATTCTTGCAAGGAAGAATATTCTACATTTTTCTTGAATAAAATATTTTTTGAATATCTAAATATTGTTTTTTCCTATTCTTAAGTAATTTTCCCAAGATCTAAGTTGGTATCCAAGTACTCCCTGTACAATCTTTCTTCACATCTCTATTTAAGACAGAGGGGCCCATCCTGACTGTGTTTGACTATCTCTTGCATCTATAGATAAAGGCATGCCACAGGCATGAACTTCTCTAACCATGACAACTCAAATATTGAATGCTGTGAAGCATTATACATACATACATACATACATACATACATACATACATACATACATACATACATACATACATACATACATATATATATATATATATATATATATATATATATATACTTTCAATTGAAAACATTTGAAACTACAGCTGCTTTGCCCCAGTTTTTCACTTTCCTAGGCAGCTTTCAAATGAGTTTATTATTATTAGATTGGCTCTTTTTTTTTCTTTTTTTTTCAAGATTAATCTTTTATTACATTTTCATTTTCCTTTATACAATCACTTAAATACTGTGCAGTTAAAAAAAAGAAGCAATAAACAACTCATAACTTCTATCCTACATACACCCTTCCTTCTACCCCTCCAACTTTCATTTCTCCCTTCCAACAATCCCCTCTTCTACTTCCCCTCCCCCTCAGCCATTCCTTTCTCCCCTTCCCACCATCTCACCCTCCTTACATTCCCTTCTCACTCCCTCTTAATTCCCCCCTCTTCTTTCCCTCTACACCTCGCGTCGGTGTATTTCTAGTATTCATTGGTCTATTTGTTTTGTACTAAAACAAAAGAAAAATAAAAGGAAAAGAAAGAAGAAAAGAAAAAAAAGAAAAAAAAGCAACAGTATCCAAGTGCATTCATTGTTCTGAAAATTGAGTCTATATTTCCACCCTCCCCCCCACCCACCCCCTGAACCCCCCTCCCTGACCCCCTTCCGACTTCCCAGGTCCCATTCCCGGCATCGTTCTTTATCAAGCAAAGTCTGGAGTATATTGAAACCAAATAGATTAGAAGTTACAAAATAAAAAAAAATAAAAAAAAAAAGAACAAAAAAGAAAAGAATAATAAAAAGAAAAAAGGGGGGGGGAAACCCTAACCCTAACCCTAACCCTAACCCCCCAAGAAAGAGAAGTCAATATACTCTCTAACATTAACCTCAGCTTCTCATTATTTTTAAAATCTTAAACAATATCTTTACCTGCTTCCGCATATAAATTCTATACCTCCCATCCTGCCTTTACCTGTGTCCGCATATATATTTTATCCTCATCCATTGCTCCTCTCATATTTACTCCACCCTCGTGTAGACTCTCCAGATAATCTTTCTTAACCTTGTATTCAAATAACAATTTATACAAAAATCAGCTTACATTCTGGATCAAGGTAATCTAATTGAACTTTCACTACCCTTCCATCTACCCCACACCACCCGACTCCATTCATCCCAAACCACAATCCAAGAAAACTACGATCTCCGCTCTCCTCACCCCAAAGAATAGATCATGCGCAGTTTAAATTAATATTCAGACAAGTCTTATATAAGTCCCATACAATATATGTCCAAATTCAGCACCGCTTCTTTCAGTCTCAATATCTCTTCATCGGTATACAGCTTTGTCATTTTATACCAGACAGGAGTCCTGAAATTTTATTCAGATTAAAAATTTAAGAAGTATTTTAAAGGCATAGCTGGATCTTTATTCTTTACTCTTCTGCCCTTCCGGAAGGGGAAAGCAACACCCTCCGCCTTGTAGCCACGTGTCCCGCTGCTTATCTTCTCCTTCTCCTTGTCTTTCTCAAAGTCCGGGTGAATCAGGAAGTCCCGCCTTCAGAGTTTTGTAGTAAAAATCTTGGGCTTCGCAAACAGAATTGAGACGATATTTTTGGTTCTCAAATGTGACTGTGATACCAGATGGCACTTCCCATTTATATTGTATCTGAGAATCTCTGAGTTTTTCAGTTAAGAAAGTGTAGTCTCTCCTTGCTCTTAATATTTGAGATGGTATTTCTTTAAAAACAATCAAGTCCTGTCCATCGATTCGCAGCCTGTTATTGTAGAACTTCTGTATTATCGCATTTCTGGATTCTCTTGTGGTGAAATATATAATTATGTCCCTCGGAAGCTGTCGTTGTTTTGCTACACACGAGTTCTGGCGATAAATTTTTTGAATCTGCCAATCAAAGTTAAATCCCGGACTTCCCACCGAACGTCTGAAAGCCTCAAAAAAGGTCTGTTTCAAATTCTCCTGTTCCTTTTCACGCAATCCTCTGACTGTTATTGCAAACGCAGTCTTATTGTAATTTATCATAACGAGTTGTTTTTGAGCATTTTCAACTTCCTGTTGTAACGTTTGAATTTTAGATGTCAAATTAGAATTAGCTTTTTCCAAAAGTTCCAATTTGTCCTCCATTTCAGAAACATAGTCTGTCATAACAGTCATAACTCCGATCATATCTTCCCTTGTTTGAGCAATCTTGGCATCCAGTTTATCATATAAGTCTGATAAAAGTTGTTTAATTTCCTGTCTGAACTCTTTAAGGGTTTCAAAAAGAAATTCTTGCGTTAAGAGATCTCCAGTAGAGGGCGTGGGAGGCAAGGGCAGCGATTTTGTAACAATTTCTTGAGATGTATTATTAAGGAAACGCTTAGACTGCTTCGATTTGGGAGCCATTGTAAAAAACGCACAAACAAACAAGCAAACAAACAAAGTCTCTGCTCCCCTCGGTTTTAAATGGGATACTATTTATAGACTTTTAACAGTTAATAAGGAGAAGTCTTCAGGAGAATAGAGCTGATTGAGTGTGTCATATATCAAACGCAGAAGCTATAAAATCACCATCTTGTAACGCAGCTGGATAAGAAAGCCTTTTACAAAATTGAAGCTGGTATTTTGAATAGTAATAAGAAAAAAATTTACGACTTCAAGTTAATATTTGGTTTTGAAACCATTTCAAAATTTATCTGCCTGCAGTTAATAAAACTCTATTGCCTGAATATGCAGCTTTAAGTAAAGAGGCTGAGTTCCCCTTTTATTTTGAAATTTAAGGCTTGGCAAAACTTTCAGTGAGTAAACATTGTAACAAGACTGTTCAGCAGATTCATCACCATTTAACTTCCAGATAAGCAAAGTTAATGAAGGAGTAAAATTCTTGTAGAAATGAAACTAATTAAAAAGCTTCTGCTGGCCTATTGTGAAACCAAAACATATGATAAGCAATCTCTTTTGTTTTGAATTCTTGTGAGAATTAACAAATGGAGATGGAGCGCAGGAGTTCATGGCCTCCATGACAGCCATGGGCCTGACCCAGGTAATTCGAGGCCCTACCCACTTGGCAGGACATACACTCGACCTCGTATTCCTCTCGGAGCAGTGGAGTTATGATCTTGGTCTGAGGGGAAATGAGATCATTCCCCTGTCGTGGTCAGACCACTACCTACTGAGGCTAGACTTCCGGAGGCCAAACCCCCACCGTAGGGAGGAGGAACCGACCAGGTGGTTCCGCCCCAGGCGACTGATGGACCCTGTTAGGTTCCAGACGGAGCTTGGGGTCATTCCAGATGCTCTCGCCCACAGTTCGGCGGAGACTATTGCTGCGGCCTGGCACTCGGCGGCATCAGAGTCTCTAGACCGAATTGCGCCACTACGGCCCCTCCGGGTCAGCGGCTCGCGGAGACCCCCTTGGTTCACCGAGGAGCTCCGCGAGATAAAGCGCCGGAGGAGACGCCTAGAGCACCGGTGGAGATCCGACAGGTCCGTATCGAACCGAGCACTGTTGACAGCTTGCACCAAGGAGTATATTTGGGCATTGAGAACCGCCAAAAGATCACACATTGCCTCCTTGGTAGCGTCCGCCGAGTCTCGCCCAGCCGCCCTGTTCAGGATAACCCGCTCCCTCCTAAATAGGAGGGAGACGGGGAACCCCCTGCAGGGTAAGGCTGAGGAATATAGTCAGTTCTTGGCGGACAAAATTGCTCGGTTTCGATCGGAACTGGACTCCACCCCTGCAGATCCAGCCGGGACACAGGGGAATAACTTGGTAGACCATCTCTGGGTTGAGTTTCAGGATGTTGCCTCCGGGGATGTGGACAAGGCTATGCGAGCTGTGAGTTCCTCCACCTGCATACCCGTGTCCCTCTTGGCTGACTGCCAACAGCAGAGAGGTGACACGAGGCTGGATCCAGGCGGTTGTTACCGCCTCTCTTCGGGAGGGACACCTCCCCACCGCGCTTAAGGCGGCGGTGGTGAGGCCCCTCCTGAAGAAACCGTCCTTGGATCCAGCAGTTCTTAACAACTATCGTCCAGTCTCCAACCTCCCCTTTCTGGGGAAGGTTGTTGAGAAGGTGGTGGCCTTACAGCTTCAGCGTACCTTGGAGGAAGCTAACTACCTTGACCCCTTCCAGTCTGGCTTCAGGCCCGGTTACAGCACTGAAACCGCTTTGGTCGCATTGACCGATGATCTCTGGAGAGCCAGAGATGGAGGCTATGCGTCCATCCTGGTTCTCCTCGACCTCTCAGCGGCTTTCGATACCATCGACCATGGTATCCTTCTGCGACGACTGCGGGAGGTGGGGGTGGGCGGCACTGTTTTACAGTGGTTCTCCTCCTACCTCTCGGACAGGTCGCAGTCGGTGTTGGTGGGGAGGGAGAGATCGTCCCCGAGGCCCCTAACGTATGGGGTGCCGCAGGGTTCGGTTCTGTCCCCCCTGCTATTTAACATATACATGAAACCGCTGGGCGAGATCATTCGAAGGCACGGGATAAAATACCACCAGTATGCGGACGATACTCAGTTGTATCTGTCCGCCCCGTGCCAACTCAATGAAGCGGTGGACGTGATGAACCGGGGCCTTGAGGCTGTTAAAGACTGGATGAGAGCTAACAAACTGGTACTCAACCCGGAAAAGACCGAGTGGCTGTTGTGTTTTCCTCCCAAAAATTTGGCTAACGTTCCACCAATCAGGCTGGGGGGGCAAAATTTATTCCCCTCAGATAGGGTCCGCAACTTGGGAGTCCTCCTGGATCCACAGCTGAGTTTTGACCACCATTTGTCGGCTGTGACCAGGGGGGCATTTGCCCAGGTTCGCCTGGTGCGCCAGTTGCGGCCCTACCTGAACCGGGAGGCTCTCACAACAGTCACTCGAGCCCTTGTGATCTCTAGGCTGGAATACTGCAATGTGCTCTACATGGGGCTGCCCTTGAAGAGCATCCGGCGACTTCAGCTAGTCCAGAACGCGGCCGCGCGAGTGATCATGGGCGCACCACGGTTCGCCCATATAACACCAATCCTCCGTGAGCTGCGCTGGCTACCTGTTGATCGTCGGGTGCACTTCAAGGTCTTACTTACCACCTATAAAGCGCTCCATGGTAGTGGATCTGACTATTTGAGAGACCGCCTCCTGCCAATCACCTCCCTGCGTCCCATCAGATCGCACAGAGTAGGCCTCCTCCGAATTCCATCCACCAGTCAGTGCCGACTGGCGACTACGCGGAGGAGAGCCTTCTCAGTTGCTGCTCCGACATTATGGAACAACCTCCCCGTGGAGATCCGTACCCTCACCACAGTCCAGGCCTTCCGCACAGCCCTTAAGAACTGGCTATCCCGTCAGGCCTGGGGATAGGATTACTCTCACCCCGCCCGAATGTTGACTGAATGTTGTGTTTTTATGATCAATTTTTTTTTTTTTAATCACGATTCTTTTCTTTTTAAGTCTTGTCTTGCACTCCCTTCCCTTTACTGTTGTAAGCCGCCCTGAGTCCCCTCAGGGAAAAGGGCGGCATATAAATTTCCAATAAAATGAAAAAAAAAAAAAATGAAAAAGTGTTCATTATTACCGGAGAAACCAGCCTGCTCGGCGCCATTTTAAAAGCCTCTAAGTAAATAATTTTTCGGAGGAGAAAAAGAAAAGAAGCTAAAATGTTGATAAACAATTATTGTCCACGGAAATGGATTCAGCTCGTGATAAGATTAAATCAAACAAAACTTTGAACTGAGTGGGGGAGACCTACTTTGTCCTGCACAAGGCAGTTTGAAATTCCCAGCACGGACAGCCGTTCTGCCTTGGGCTAGCCCCCCTTTCCCTGCAAGCACAAAAGCTGCAAAAATCGAAGAGCATTTGCCAGCAAAACAATTTCTTCTTTCCTTCTTGCCTGAAGGATAAGAAAACCTGATAAGACGTCAGATGGAAGATCCTCTAAACAGGTACGTAGCCAGGAATTCGGAGGCAGCTGATTTTTTTGCTGCCACCACCAGCAGGCTCCTCCCAGGAAGTCCATTATTAGATTGGCTCTTGTCATCACTTCTTTGCTGTCTCTTGTAGGTTCCTCCCATGGTCATTGCTGACTCTAGGCCCCTTGTTGTCAGTTTTTTAGATTAATGACATTCCCATTCTACTTAAAATCTAAAATATTTATGTTTGCCATTGACAATATGTCTCTGTAAGCTGCTGATCTCTTTTCTTTTTCTTGAAAATGCATGTGTGATAAAGTAACTTCATAATATAGCCTCCTACCCCTTGACCTTTAAACAGATAGACCATTGTACATTTTCCCCTTAGGCAATCAAATTAGTCAGCATGTTCAGTTTGGTTATTTAGCCTTCGATGATGAATATTTTTATAATGGCAAAAACCCATATAAAATGCAAACTTTAAAAAGTTGTATAAAGGAATATTTCTGGTGCAAAAATGTTATGGCACCAATGCCACCTCAAGAATATGTTTAGAAGAATGAAATGCAGAGAACTGAAAATTGGAAGACAGTGACATTTAAGAATATATATCAATATAATAAATATATGTATATATTTAGAACTGAAAATAGGAAGACAGTGACTTTTAAGAATATATGTCAATGTAATAAATATATCAATAAGTGAAAAACCTAGAAGACTACCTGGGCAGATTAAAAATAAAGACAATTGATCTGAATTGCCATTGAAATGGTTAAACCAGGAATGATTGCTTATATAATGCTTTTTAGGAAATATTCCATAGACCAGCTAATAAAGTGTTTTTTACTGGACTCTGAAATACATCTTCATTATTAGGAAGATCAAAGTGGTATCTGAATATAACAGGAAACTAGCCATTACTTAGAGCCGCATTGTTGATATACAGTATTTTCTACTTTTCTTTTCTATTGGCTCCAAGCATGTATAGCACATGGTGATTTATTATGAGGGAATATTTAGCCAATATTTACAATACCTAGAAAATGTGTTTGTGCAATTTTGTTCCAATCATCATCCTAACATGTTACAATTTGGAGGATACGGAAGATAGAAAACTGTTTATATCATATTGTTTTCCTTGGAAGAAAAGCAAGAATCAAATGCTGAAATATGGTGTATTTTTAGTGTATACTTTTGCTATGTCATCAATTTTTACAGTAATTTTATAAAGAAAGACAGCATTATTTTCTTAGAATTATAGACCTTAGTGAAAGGTGGATGTATTTCTTTTCTTTTTAGATGATTATTGAAAAGAATCCATGACTTCTTTTTTTGTTTGTTTCAATTTATACATCTGAACCTCATGTCTCTGGGTGGCAAACAGTAGTTAAAAACTTGCAGTAACAATAATAATATTGCAAATGCAATTCTTCTGCTAAGATAAAAATCAGCCCAGTATCAACACAACCATCTCCTAGGTTTTGTCATGTTTCTGAATCCTCTGCCTGGTGGCATAATTAGGTCATCAGACCTATTATGGTTGGGACTAATCTAATCTCTAGATGGATGTTGCTCTGTTAGGTGCCATCACAGAAAAGTCTCTCTTCCTAGGCACTAAATGGCACTCTTTAGCGGATGGGATTTGTAGCATGCCCGTTCTGCAGGATTTGATGGGCAGGTAGACACAATTGAGGAGGGACAGTTCCTCAAATAAGCCAGCCTCATGCCACAAAGAGTCATTACCACCACTGAAATGAACCCAGAAGCACATTGTCCATTAATGCAGCCCACAAAGAAGTGTAACATGTGCTGATTAAAGAGCACACATACATTCACTGCTCCACACCACTGCATTTTGCACATGCTTCAGCTTCCAAATATTATTCAAACGCAGCCTCATGTAAAACTCATTACAATAGTCTATTGGGAAAGTAACAAAGGCATGAGTGACCATAAAAATAGATTGTCAGTCATAGAGTAGGCACAATTGGCAACTTAAAGCTGTGCTAAAGCCCTCATGAACCTATTTAATATGCCTTCCTCCATTACTTTGAAATTTTCCAACAGTGAAAACTCACTTTCCACATTGTCACATAATAATAATAATAATAATAATAATAATAATAATAACAACAACAACAACAACAACAACAACAACAACAACTCCGCCGTTGCCGGTCCCAAGCCCGGATGAGAAAGGAGGAGGGTTGGGGTCAGGTTGGCATCTGGTCCCGTAAAAACAAACCTGCCAACCCATACAATATGGTGAAAAAAACAAATAAGAATTCCATACCGCATCGGGTTAACAAGGGCCACGACGGATGTTGGGGTACCTGGACATCCATCGACAAGTGGGCTACAAGTGGACCAGCCAACAAAATGACAAAAATATAGTGCAGATGAAAACTGTGCCATAATGGCCTGTTACTACAACTCAGAGCCAAAAAAAAGAGGTTATTTAAAGCGAATGTATGAATTATGGAAAGAACAATATCCAGATTCAAAGGTTAGTGAACAACAACTAGCAGATCAAAGGCGATTTATTATACGGAATAAAGTGTTTAGTGAAGTTGAACATGAGGAAATTCAGGCAAATTGCAAACCCCCCCAAAAAATATCACAAGCGGAAATAACTGATATTCAAGACACAACTAAAGACATTATAGTAGAACTCCCAGAAGAAGCTCTCGGGGAGGAAATAACATCACCACCACTAGAACCAGTTATCACTGAACCTACTGATGAACTAACTCAAAAACAAAAAGAATTGAAGGATAAGATCATGGAGCATTTTCTGCTTAATGAGGAAAGGCAACGTTTACCATCACTAAAAACTGTGCCTAAGAAAATTTTGGCCCCTATCATGAAAATGGTTAATGCAGTGTTTTCAACAATTGAACCAGGATCCATCTTGGAAACAAACCAGTTAATGTACAGCGCAGCTGTAATAGTCACTAATGAACTAGGCATTAAAATTAAAGTACCTAGTCACACAACAGAAAAAGCATCAAAGCCAAAGTGGAAAATCCGTTTAGAACAAAAAATAAAAAAATTAAGGGCAGATGCTAGTAACTTAAAGAACATGCATGAGCAACGGCTTAAAAACAACAAAATCATAGATCGGCTAATCAGAAGATATAGATTGGATACAAGAAACATCAATGAAGCTGTAGAGATTGTAAAACAGCAGATAACAGCAACAGCTAGAAAAATTGAAAGATATGAGGCACGAATCATCCAATATAAACAAAATCAGCAATTTCGATCAGACCAACGGCGTTTTTTTTTATCAAAGTCTTAATGTGAATGGTGACACCAAAAGTGAAAAACCAGAAAAACAGGCCACAGTTGAATTCTGGAAAGAATTGTGGGAAAATGCAAAGGACTACAACAAGGAAGCAAAGTGGATACATGACTTTGAGAAAAGCATTGGCAACAAACAAATGCAAGTATTAGAAATAACAACTGAGATGGTCAAAAATCGAGTTAAAAAGGTAAAGAATAGGACATCACCTGGAAAGGACCAATTACATGGTTTCTGGGTCAAATATCTGACCAGTTTACATGCAATATTGGCCAGGCAACTGAATGAAATTTTACAAAAGGGCCAAATTGATGAATGGATGACAACTGGAAAAACATACTTGATTCAGAAAGATGCAACTAAAGGAACAACACCTGAAAACTACAGACCAATAACATGCTTGCCAACAACCTTCAAATTACTCACAGGCATTATGGCAGATAACATGATGGATTATTTGGAAACAAACAACATCTTGCCAGTAGAGCAAAAAGGCAACAAAAGAAGGAGCAGGGGCACAAAAGATCAGCTTCTAATTGATAAAATGATATTAGAAAATTGTAAGAACAGAAAAACGAACTTGAATATGGTCTGGATTGATTACAAAAAGGCATTTGACTCACTGCCACATAGTTGGATCATAAAATGCTTAGAAACAACTGGCATTAGCAAAAATATTACATCCTTTACTGACAAGGCGATGAAACAATGGAGAACTGAATTGGCAGTAGGGAATGAGATCTATGGAATGGTTAATATCAAGCGAGGAATTTTCCAGGGTGATTCACTTTCACCTCTTCTCTTCATCATCGCAATGATCCCACTATCAGTAATCTTAAAAAAAATGAAATTAGGCTACCAAACAGCCAAAGAAGCTGAAAAAAATTCGCATTTACTATATATGGATGATTTGAAACTCTATGGAAAGTCAGAAATAGAAATCCAATCATTGACAAACACAGTCCGAGTATTCAGCACCGATATTTCAATGCAGTTTGGCATGGAAAAATGCGCCTCTGTATCCATAAAAAGGGGCAAAATCACTGCATGTGAGGGAATTGAGATGCCCAATGGCCAATTAATTAAATGCAAAGAAAATGAAGCCTACAAATACTTAGGCATTCTGCAGTTGGATAACATCAAGCATGGAGAAGTAAAAACTATTGTCAGGCGAGAGTACACCAACAGAGTTAGGAAAATTTTGAAATCTAAATTGAATGGTGGAAATACAATCAAGGCCATAAATACCTGGGCAATACCAGTTATAAGATACACAGCTGGTATAGTTAACTGGACACAAGCTGATTTGGACCTTTTGGACCGAAAAACCAGGAAACTAATGACAATGCACTACAGTTTACTACCACGTGGTGATACTGATAGACTGTATCTGCCCCGAAAATCAGGTGGCAGAGGATTATTACAAGTGAAGCAAACAGTTGAAGAAGAAAAACATGGACTGGCTGATTATTTAAAAGAAAATCAAGAACATCTATTAATCGAAGTAAAGAACAAAAATCTACTGAAGGCCCAACAGACGAAACAAGAATACAGAAAAGATGTGATAAAATCAAGAATGGAGAGTTGGCAGAACAAAGCACTGCATGGCCAATTTCTGGAAAAAATAAAAGATAAAGTGGACAGTGAACAAACTTGGTTATGGTTAACAACAGGTACATTAAAGAAAGAAACAGAGTCACTAATCCTGGCTGCGCAAGAACAAGCTATCCGCACAAATGCCATTAAGACCAAAATTGAAAAATCCTCTGATGATGCCAAATGCAGACTTTGCAAAGAAGCTGATGAAACTGTTGATCACATACTCAGCTGCTGTAAAAAAATCGCACAGACTGATTATAAATTGCGGCACAATTCAGTAGCGCAAATGATCCATTGGAATTTGTGCAAAAATTATAATATTAAAACAGCAACAAACTGGTGGGAACATCAGCCTGAAAAAGTCACCGAAAATCAGATGGTCAAGATCTTGTGGGATTTCCGTATACAAACGGACAAAATACTGGCGCATAATACACCAGACATCACACTGGTAGAGAAAAATAAGGTCACAATCATAGACATCGCAATACCAGGTGTTAGCAGGGTCGCCGAGAAGGAACATGAAAAAATCGCAAAATACCAGGACTTAAAAATTGAAATTCAACGACTATGGCACAAACCAGCAGTGGTAATTCCAGTGGTAATTGGCACACTGGGTGCTATTCCAAAAGCACTGGAATTACATTTAAAACAGTAAAAAATTGACAAAATCACCATCAGTCAAATGCAAAAAGCCGCACTGCTTGGATCTGCACACATATTACGAAAATACGTTATGACATCCTAGGCCCCTGGGTGGGGCCCGACTAGTAACCAATGCCGAATCCGGCGAAACAACTGGCCGCTGTGATACAATTGTATAATAATAATAATAATAATAATAATAATAATAATAATAATAATAATAATAATAACAACAACAACAACAACAACAACAACAACAACAACAACAACAACTCCGCCGTTGCCGGTCCCAAGCCCGGATGAGAAAGGAGGAAGGTTGGGGTCAGGTTGGCATCTGGTCCCGTAAAAAAAAACCCGCCAACCCATACAATATGGTGAAAAAAACAAATAAGAATTCCATACCGCATCGGTCGTCGCGCGGGTTAACAAGGGCCGCGGTGGATGTTGGGGTCCCTGGACATCCGTCGACAAGTGGGCTACAAGTGGACCAGCCAACAAAATGACAAAAATATAGTGCAGATGAAAACCGTGCCATAATGGCCTGTTACTACAACTCAGAGCCAGAAAAAAGAGGCTATTTAAAGAGAATGTATGAATTATGGAAACAACAATATCCACATTCAAATGTTAGTGAACAATGACTAGCAGATCAAAGGCGATTTATTATACGGAATAAAGTGTTTAGTGAAGTTGAACATGAGGAAATTCAGGCAAATTGCAAAACCCCAAAAACAATATCACAAGCGGAAATAACTGATATTCAAGACACAACTAAAGACATTATAGTAGAACTCCCAGAAGAAACTCTCGGGGAGGAAATAACATCACCACCACTAGAACCAGTTATCACTGAACCAACTGATGAACTAACTCAAAAACAAAAAGAATTGAAGGATAAGATCATGGAGCATTTTCTGCTTAATGAGGAAAGGCAACGTTTACCATCACTAAAAACTGTGCCTAAGAAAATTTTGGCCCCTATCATGAAAATGGTTAATGCAGTGTTTTCAACAATTGAACCGGGATCCATCTTGGAAACAAACCAGTTAATGTACAGCGCAGCTATAATAGTCACTAATGAACTAGGCATTAAAATTAAAGTACCTAGTCACACAACAGAAAAAGCATCAAAGCCAAAGTGGAAAATCCGTTTAGAACAAAAAATCAAAAAATTAAGGGCAGATGCTAGTAACTTAAAGAACATGCAAGAGCAACGGCTTAAAAACAACAAAATCATAGATCGGCTAATCAGGAGATATAGATTGGATACAAGAAACATCAATGAAGCTGTAGAGATTGTAAAACAGCAGATAACAGCAACAGCTAGAAAAATTGAAAGATATGAGGCACAAATCATCCAATATAAACAAAATCAGCAATTTCGATCAGACCAACGGCGTTTTTATCAAAGTCTTAATTGGTTGGTTGGTTGCGTTTATTTATAGGCCGCCCTTTTCCCTGAGGGGACTCAGGGCGGCTAACAACTTATGGGAGGGGAAGACATACAATAACATAAAAATACAATATATAACTAAGATCAAACAACATTCATTCAATATTCGGGCGGGGGCAAACTATGGTCTTTACCCCCAGGCCTGGCGGGATAGCCAGATCTTGAGGGCTGTGCGGAAGGTCTGAAGGGTGGTGAGGGTACGAATCTCCACGGGGAGATCGTTCCAGAGGGTCGGAGCTGCTACAGAAAAGGCTCTCCTCCGCGTAGTTGCCAGCCGACACTGGCTGGCAGATGGCACTCGGAGGAGGCCTAATCTGTGGGATCTTATGGGTCGAGAGGAGGTAATTGGCAGAAGGCGGTCTCCCAAGTACGCAGATCCACTACCATGAAGGGCTTTATAGGTAGTAAGAAGCACCTTGAAGTGCACACGGAGGCCAACAGGTAGCCAGTGCAGCTCGCGGAGGATAGGTGTTATGTGGGCGAACCGAGGTGCACCCACGATCACTCGCGCGGCCGCATTCTGGACTAGCTGAAGCCGCCGAATGCTCTTCAAGGGCAGCCCCATGTAGAGCACATTGCAGTATTCCAGCCTAGAGGTCACGAGGGCGCGAGTGACTGTTGTGAGAGCCTCCCGATTCAGGTAGGGTCGCAACTGGCGCACCAGGCGAACCTGGGCAAATGCCCCCCTGGTCACAGCCGACAGGTGGTGATCAAAAGTCAGCTGTGGATCCAGGAGGACTCCCAAGTTGCGAACCCTGTCTGAGGGGTGTAAATTTTGACCCCCCAGCCTGATCGTTGGAACACTAGCCAAATTTTTGGGAGGGAAACACAACAGCCACTCGGTCTTTTCTGGGTTGAGTACAAGCTTGTTAGCCCGCATCCAGTCCCTAACGGCTTCAAGACCCCGGTTCATCACGTCCACCGCTTCATTGAGTTGGCACGGGGCGGACAGATACAGCTGCGTATCGTCCGCGTATTGGTGGTATCTTATCCCGTGCCTCCGAATGATCTCGCCCAGCGGTTTCATGTAGATGTTAAATAGTACGGGGGACAGGACCAACCCCTGCGGCACCCCATATGATAGGGGCCTCGTGGTCGATCTCTGACCCCCGACCAACACCGACTGCGACCTGTCCGAGAGGTAGGAGGAGAACCACCGTAAAACGGTGCCTCCCACCCCCACCTCCCGCAGTCGTCGCAGAAGGATACCATGGTCGATGGTATCGAAAGCCGCTGAGAGGTCGAGGAGAACCAAGATGGAGGCATAGCCTCCATCCCTGGCTCTCCAGAGATCATCGGTCAATGCGACCAAAGCGGTTTCTGTGCTGTAACCAGGTCTGAAGCCGGACTGGAAGGGGTCCAGGTAATCGGCTTCCTCCAAGGACCGCTGGAGCTGGTAGGCCACCACCTTCTCAACAACCTTCCCAATGAAGGGGAGGTTGGAGACTGGACGATAGTTGTTAAGTACGGCTGGATCCAAAGATGGTTTCTTCAGGAGGGGTCTCACCACCGCCGTTTTAAGTGCGGCGGGGAAGTGCCCCTCCCGAAGTGAGGCGGTAATAACCGCTTGGATCCAGCCCCGTGTCACCTCCCCGCTGTTAGCAACCAGCCAGGAGGGACACGGGTCCAGTACACAGGTGGAGGCACTCACAGCCCTCATGGCCTTGTCCACGTCCCCAGAAGTAACATCCTGAAACTCAACCCAGCGATGGTCAACCGACTCGTCCTCTCGTGCCTCGGCTGGCTCTGCAAAGGTGGAGTCCAAATCCGACCGAAACCGAGCAACTTTGTCCGCCAAGAACTGGGCATAATCCTCAGCCCTACCCTGCAAGGGGTCCCCCGTATCCCTCTTATTTAAGAGGGAGCGGGTTATCCTAAACAGGGCGGCTGGACGAGACTCGGCGGACGCTACCAAGGTGGCAATATAAGATCTCTTTGCTGCCCTAAGTGCCCTGATGTAATCCTTGGTGCAGGTTGTTAAGAGTGCTCGGTTCGGTTCGGATTTATCGGACCTCCACAAGTGCTCTAGGCGTCTCCTCCGGCGCTTCCTCTCCCGGAGCTCCTCGGTGAACCAAGGAGGCCTCCGGGATCCGCCGCCTCGGAGGGGCCGTAGTGGCGCAATCCGGTCGAGGGTCTCCGATGCTGCCGAATGCCAGGCGGCAGCCAGAGTCTCTACCGGACTGTGGGCGAGAGTATCAGGAATAACCCCAAGCTCCGTCTGGAACCTCAAAGGGTCCATAAGTCGCCTGGGGCGGAACCACTTGGTCGGTTCCTCCTCCCTACAGTGGGGGTTTGGTCTTCGGAAGTCAAGCCTCAGTAGGCAGTGGTCTGACCACGACAGGGGTATGATCTCATTACCCCTCAGACCAAGATCACAAGTCCACTGCTCCGAGAGGAATACGAGGTCGAGCGTGTGACCCGCAGAGTGAGTTGGGCCCCGAATTATCTGGGTCAAGCCCATGGCTGTCATGGAGGCCATGAACTCCTGCGCCCCATCCGAGTGTTCACCGAGCGTAGGCAAATTGAAATCCCCCAGGACCATAAGCCTGGGGAACTCAACTGCCAGCTCGGCTACCAACTCGAGGAGCGAGGGGAGGGCTGCTGCAACGCTGTTGGGAGGCAGGTACGTTAGCAGCAGACCCACTTGACCCTTGAGGTCCAACCTCACCAGCAGGCACTCACACCCGACAAGCTCCGGAGCAGGGATCCTACGAGGAACCAAAGACTCCCGAATAACGATAGCCACACCCCCACCCCTTCCCTGAGCTCTCGGCTGATGAAGCACCTGAAATCCTTCTGGGCACATCTCTACGAGGGGGACTCCTCCCTCCGGGCCCAGCCAGGTTTCAGTAATACATGCCAGGTCTGCCCCCTCGTCTAAAATTAAGTCCCGGACGAGGGGAGCCTTGTGAACAACAGACCTGGCATTTAGCGACAACAGCCGGAGACCAGGGTCCTGACTACTCGCGCCATCTGGCCTCGGAGTGGGACCTATAGGGCCGGAAGGAGGGATCGCTGTAACATAGCGAACCCTCCTTCCCCGGTAATGGCCAGCCCTAAAGTCCCCGCCATATCTGCCCCTCCCTGTTATGACCGTAATGCTCCGACCCACTCCCGTGTCCGTGGTTCCCCCAACCACACCTACAGCTCCCGCATTCCCGATCAGGCCCTCCGAATCAGACACACTCATTCGTTCACTCAAACAGTCCCCACGTGATAATTAAAACACACGAATACAACAATATAGGGTAATAAAAGTGGGCGCTTTCACTCAGTCACATGCAATCACATACACTCATCATACCAATTTAAAATAAAAATTTTAAATTAAAATTAAAAATTGCGCAATGTGCAAAAAGCGTATAAGGCTTGTATAAGGTCTTAATTGTCTTAGTCTTCTCCTCTACAAGTCCGGTGGGAGTTCTGGCAAGAGTTCATTGAGTTCAATGGGGGGGAGCAGTTCAATGGGGGGGAGCAGTCCAGAGAGGGTATTCTGTCCCTCTCCCTTCCTCCACGTCCCAGAAACTGTGCCCTAAGCCAGAAGGGTTTCCTCTGAAAGGGCTGAGATAACGTCTCTGGGCCTCCATAGATGATAATAAACCCACAAGGTGACCAGATTGCAAGTCCAGGCATCCAGCTACTATAAATAAAGGGGGCCAGGTGGCAAAGAGGCCCCGAAGCCGTGGAAAAATCACACAGGACAAGCTACACCAAGGGGAAGGCCAGTTCAAATGGGGCGAAGGGGGGGGGCGAAGGGGGGGCGTCCAAGAGGGGTCACGGAGACAGCACAAACAACTCCCCAATCTCGCCCAATATTCTGCCAAGCCAGCCCCTTCTCTGGGATAGTCTGAAGTTCGTGTAGCATAGGAGAGCAAACAAAGATTGTTAAAAGGAGCCGGGGGCGCCGCGTTTCGCAAGCCAGTAGAGCCAATAGAACAGGGGGGGGGGCGCTTAAAGAGGCAGCGGTCGCAGCAAGCAAGCCGACTGCCCAGCTTCGTCCAGTGCCGTTTCAAATCACCTACCACCTCCCCAGAATTAGAGTCACAGCTGCTAAGCACCTTCCAAGGCTCCTCGTAGTCGACGGAGGGAACGGGGCTAAGGTTGTAAAAAGAAGCCTCCAAAGACGGCGCCGCCAGCGCGCCGCCGCCACGATCCTGGTTTATGCCGCCGAACGCTCTCAGAAATGCTGCGGGTGACTTCCTGGTCCAGAGGCCGCCCAGTCGCGACAACTCCCCAAACAAACGATGGTCCAGGTACCCCAAATGTCGCTCTCTCGCTGGGGCTCCCTCCTGCATAGTCTCGAGCCGGGTTGTTAGTATTTTTTAGGTGTTTTCCGCTCACCCAGACCGGAGAGAAGAAGACAGCGGCCATTTGCCTCGCACATGCGCATCTGACCATCCCATTTAATGTAAATGGTGACACCAAAAGTGAAAAACCAGAAAAACAGGCCACAGTTGAATTCTGGAAAGAATTGTTTGAAAATGCAAAGGACTACAACAAGGAAGCAAAGTGGATACATGACTTTGAGAAAAGCATTGGCAACAAACAAATGCAAGTATTAGAAATAACAACTGAGATGGTCAAAAATCGAGTTAAAAAGGTAAAGAATTGGACATCACCTGGAAAGGACCAATTACATGGTTTCTGGGTCAAATATCTGACCAGTTTACATGCAATATTGGCCAGGCAACTGAATGAAATTTTACAAAAGGGCCAAATTGATGAATGGTTGACAACTGGAAAAGTTGATGAATGGTTTGGAAACTGGAAAAACATACTTGATTCAGAAAGATCCAACTAAAGGAACAACACCTGAAAACTACAGACCAATAACATGCTTGCCAACAACCTTTAAATTACTCACAGGCATTATTGCAGATAACATGATGGATTATTTGGAAACAAACAACATCTTGCCAGTAGAGCAAAAAGGCAACAAAAGAAGGAGCAGGGGCACAAAAGATCAGCTTCTAATTGATAAAATGATATTAGAAAATTGTAAGAACAGAAAAACAAACTTGAATATGGCCTGGATTGATTACAAAAAGGCATTTGACTCATTGCCACATAGTTGGATCATAAAATGCTTAGAAACAACTGGCATCAGCAAAAATATTACATCCTTTACTGAAAAGGCGATGAAACAATGGAGAACTGAGTTGGCAGTAGGGAATGAGATCTACGGAATGGTTAATATCAAGCGAGGAATTTTCCAGGGTGATTCACTTTCACCTCTTCTCTTCATCATCGCAATGATCCCACTATCAGTAATCTTAAAAAAAATGAAATTAGGCTACCAAACAGCCAAAGAAGCTGAAAAAATTTCACATTTACTATATATGGATGATTTGAAACTCTATGGAAAGTCAGAAATAGAAATCCAATCATTGACAAACACAGTCCGAGTATTCAGCACCGATATTTCAATGCAGTTTGGCATGGAAAAATGCGCCACTGTATCCATAAAAAGGGGCAAAATCACTGCATGTGAGGGAATTGAAATGCCCAATGGCCAATTAATTAAATGCAAAGAAAATGAAGCCTACAAATACTTAGGCATTCTGCAGTTGGATAACATCAAGCATGGAGAAGTAAAAACTATTGTCAGGCGAGAGTACACCAACAGAGTTAGGAAAATTTTAAAATCTAAATTGAATGGTGGAAATACAATCAAGGCCATAAATACCTGGGCAATACCAGTTATAAGATACACAGCTGGTATAGTTAACTGGACACAAGCTGATTTGGACCTTTTGGACCGAAAAACCAGGAAACTAATGACAATGCACTACAGTTTACATCCACGTGGTGATACTGATAGATTGTATCTGCCCCGAAAATCAGGTGGCAGAGGATTATTACAAGTGAAGCAAACAGTTGAAGAAGAAAAACATGGACTGGCTGATTATTTAAAAGAAAATCAAGAACATCTATTAATCGAAGTAAAGAACAAAAATCTACTGAAGGCCCAACAGACGAAACAAGAATACAGAAAAGATGTGATAAAATCAAGAATGGAGAGTTGGCAGAACAAAGCACTGCATGGCCAATTTCTGGAAAAAATAAAAGATAAAGTGGACAGTGAACAAACTTGGTTATGGTTAACAACAGGTACATTAAAGAAAGAAACAGAGTCACTAATCCTGGCTGCGCAAGAACAAGCTATCCGCACAAATGCCATTAAGGCCAAAATAGAAAAATCCTCTGATGATGCCAAATGCAGACTTTGCAAAGAAGCTGATGAAACTGTTGATCACATACTCAGCTGCTGTAAAAAAATCGCGCAGACTGATTATAAATTGCGGCACAATTCAGTAGCACAAATGATCCATTGGAATTTGTGCAAAAATTATAATATCAAAACAGCAAAAAACTGGTGGGAACATCAGCCTGAAAAAGTCACCGAAAATCAGATGGTCAAGATCTTGTGGGATTTCCGTATACAAACCGACAAAATACTGGCGCATAATACACCAGACATCACACTGGTTGAGAAAAATAAGGTCACAATCATAGACATCGCAATACCAGGTGATAGCAGGGTCGCCGAGAAGGAACATGAAAAAATCGCAAGATACCAGGACTTAAAAATCGAAATTCAGCGACTATGGCACAAACCAGCAGTGGTAATTCCAGTGGTAATTGGCACACTGGGTGCTATTCCAAAAGCACTGGAATTACATTTGAAACAGTTGAAGATTGACAAAATCACCATCAGTCAAATGCAAAAAGCCGCACTGCTTGGATCTGCACGCATATTACGAAAATACGTTACGACGTCCTAGGCCCCTGGGTGGGGCCCGACTAGTAACCAATGCCAGATCCGGCGAAACAACTGGCCGCTGTGATACAGTTGTATAATAATAATAATAATAATAATAATAATAATAATAATAATAATAATAATAATAATAATAATAATAGAATAAAAAGATCCTGGCTGCATCTTCTATTGCATAACATTGAATTCATCTGAGGAGAGAAAAAGTGTATCTGAGAAAGACTTATCATGATTATATCTTCAAAGGAATTCGGCTCTAATCTTTTTGACAAGTGAAATCATTTGAACATGGCACATAAATTAATGTTAACTCTAGGAGTAGAAAAAAAGAGAAGAATAAGCCAATAAAATGACAAATCTACCAATCAAAAACAAAAAAGTGTTATTGTTTGAAAACCTTTATTTCATTTAGTAATGTTGAATAAATGAGTAATTTTGCAAAATTCCAGTGATAACGTGGACAACCAGCCATGTCTCCATCTAAATTCAGGCTTAGTTAATCATAGTTCTTTCCAATTCTTCTGTTCAAACTATTCTCTTTACTGCCACAGTCCATGTCATAACCAGAGAAGAAAAACCTTGCAATGCCTGAAGAAAGCTTACAATTCCATGTCTGCTGGCCCATTGCTATTGTGTTTATAATCAGAAGATCAGCAAGGGCAAGAAATTTAGTATTAATACAAGACAAGCTTAGTGTTAACAGAAGTCCATTAATGCTCTCTGCTAATGGTTGCCTGATTCTAGGATGGCATTTACATCTCACCCACAAAATAATTTCAATCAACTCAACTTCTGGAACCTATTCCCACACAAAAAATTCCTACCCAAGATGGAAGCTAGAAGACATAAAGTGCCATCCCTCCATCATCTATCTTCAGATCAGCACAGGGAACAGAAGTCAGTGTAAATATAAGGCAACATTGTACAAGTTTTTCTGGAACATTATGGAAATATCTCTATTTATTTTACAACTATATTTCCAACTATAACAGCTCTAGTGGGTTCACTAGTCCAACGCCCTGCTCAAGGTTTTAAAAAAATCCTTGCCCTCCGATTCATGAAAAATTGGCTGAGATATTAATTATCATGTTAGAAATGGCAGAGCTTAAGTATATAAGCTCAGTTCAATAAATAAATATTCAACTTTTAAAAGTAACAATAACAAATTTAAATTCCTTTCTCCTGAGTTCTTGCTTGAATTCATATTTCTAAAGAATAAGTTCATAGAACAAAGACATTGACATCTCTATTAAAATAATGAAGTGTTGTGGGTTTTCTGCCAAAACCTTGGCCTTTTTAAAAGCAGTTGTTTTGAATTATTTAATTCAAACAGAATAAATTGTTGCTGCTTACTGGGGCAAATCAAGGATGAAATACAATTATTTATTAGCCACTATTGTCTAAAATTGTTATGCTGTTCAAACACTAACAGTAAATCAGAATACATTTTTAGTAAAATAAAACTTTGCTCTGATCATTTCATGAATGTCATATTGCAGATACAATAGGTAGCATATGACATGACAATCAATGTTGCCTTCAGTTATATTATAATCATAAGAGGACTCCAATATATATGTAGAACAACATTTAAAGATAAATTAGAGAATGAGCAATGCTTCACAATATATGGTATTGATTAAAACAAGATACTAAAATTATACTCATCTTACTTTTAATCTTACTGAAACAATGCAACTACCTTTATGTGTCTAATATTTTAAAGTTTTAATTTGCCTACCATTTTCCTCTATCTAAGGTACGTATGATTTCTACCTTGTTGTTAAATCAAAGACCTATTTTATGCTACTCAAGCTTGTGATTATGATTCTTAATCGATCATAGCCAGATGGCTTTCTCAGCACCACCAAAAACGTGTAAAATAGAGAGGAAACAAATATGTTGAGATGGAAAAAAAATCAGTCAAAACCTTCCCTTCCAAAACTGTGACTACAATATGCATACTATCCTTCACCACTTAATATTATGATTTTATTTTTGAGAAAGAAGAAAGAAATAAAGGAAGGAAGAAAGGAAGGAAGGAAGAAAGGAGGGAAAGAGAAAGAAAGGAAGGAAAGAAGGAAGGAAGGAAGGAAGGGAAAGATAGAGAGAAAGAGAGAAGGAAAGGAAGCAAGGATATGTATGTATGTATGTATGTATGTGAGGGAGGGAGGGAGGGAGGAAGGAAGGAAGGAAGGAAGGAGGGAAGAAAGAAAGAAAGAAAAGAAAGAAGGGAGGGAGGGAAAGGGAGAGAAAGAGAGGAAGGAAGGAGGGAGAGAGAAAGAAAGAAAGAAAGGAGTGAGGGATAGAGGAAGGAAGGAGTGAAAGATAGAGAGAAAGAGAGGAAGAAAAGAAGGAAGGAAGAAGAGAGAAAGAGAGGGGAGGAGGGAGGGAGAATATTGGTCCTGCTGGAGTGCTCATTTAAGGTACTTTGTAGCCTGAGGCAGAACAGCAAATGGTTCTTTCCCATACATTCATGTCAAGGCATCCAAAAGCTAGCCAAGTTATTTTGGCACATAAAACACAAAATCCCCAAAAGATATATTCTTGGCAACAAAATGACAAAATTTGATAGCCAAGAATTTGCCATTCTTGAAAAATGCCTTGAATCTACACACGTGGCCTGTGCATTCACAATAAATGGCACAGGAAGTTACATGTTCCTGTTTTATGTATTTTAGGTTTTTTTAAGCTGTATTTTGCTAGAGAAAACATGCCACTATCTTCATATGCTTTTTCCCTTGCAACTTTCCCTAATGAAGACTTTTTTTCTGTGCTTGCGCTCTTTGTAACTTATTTGACAGTACAACTTTTCAATATATAGATTGATTTGTAACTTTCTGAAAATGGAGATTGATACCTTGGGTTTATTTTCAATAGCCATTTATAGGAAAAGAAAATGTTAGGAAATGGATTTCATGCCACTGTTACCACTTGTGGGTAGCTGAAGTATTACATATTAGTTATGGAGGATTTTTCTTAGACTGCTAGATGGGCCACAAATCATGATGGAGCGGGCAAGGGTTAAGGTTAGGGTTGGGGTTAGCATCATCACACTGAATTCAATAGTCAGTCAGGGTGGGGTAACAGGAGAATAAAGCTTGTCAGGCCTGCCCTGAAGCTTTTTCATACCTTTAATTCTCCACTATTCCACTCCACTACTACAGCTCAAAATGTGGGATGTTGGCAAACAAAAACTGTATGATTATTTCCTCCTCATTGTCCACATGTTCAATTTTGAAATATGTTGTTTCAAATAGAAAGTGGCCAACAATGCAAAGTGCACCATGCTTCTGAGAGATACATGCACAGTATATGTGTGTTTGGGTGCGTATCCTGAAATGCAAATAAAGAATTTTATTCATGTTATCAGCTTTGAGATATCTTCCTCTGTGAAATAATAATTTTATCTCTGTTTAGAAAAAGAAAAGTAGCTTTTAAATGGAAAATCCGAAGGAAAATCAGTGATAAATTTGATGGTGACTCTGATTAAAAGCTTCAAATATATTATAAAACCAGAAGTTGGCACAGAAAGGAATTCTAGATCTCAGCCTATTAACAGGCATCTCTAAGACACACATTAAAAAATAGAGTTCTATTGGCAAACGTTTCTGCTATTTACTCTTCATTTTTGCCCTTTCCATACCATGAACAAATTAAAAAAGAAAACTGCACAGTTTAAAAATGTGTTTATTAAATTTATATACTGCCTTTCATTGACAAAATCATGGCAGTGTTCATAAACCTCATAGAACAACTTTGTGAGATAGAGTATGCTGAGTATATCTTGTCCAAAGTCATCCAGAGAGTCTGTGACTGGGATGGATTCAAACATGAATCTCCTGACTTCTAGTACAAGATATTAACCATTGTACCACATATTTTAAATCTAACATTTTCTAATATTTTAAACCTAGTTTTAAATCTAACAATTCACATTTTTGAACACTTTTTCCTTTCTACTTCATTATTGGTGCTATTAACTCCAGGCAGAGTAGCATCAAACCTGATGCCCTCCGGTTTATTGCATTTTTATTTTTATAACACTGTATCTGGAGAGCAGCAGGTTAGAGAAGATTAACTTCATCTAGATTATTCTTTAAATATTTCCCTTTTGAGTGAATGGCTAATAACTGAAGATGTATTGAACTTACATGTCAACAGAAATAGAGATATTGCAGTTACTTCTGAATCTGCCTTTGTCTTTTGTCGGTCTGCTGAGGGGATAAATGTATTAAGTTTACACTGGGGAGACGAATGGTCAGCAACTCACTTTACCATTGTACTCTGAGTGTTGACTGCAACTATGTGGTCAATTGTAGGATTATGAACAATAACATACTGTAAATGAATGGATGGATGGATGGATGGATGGATGGATGGATGGATACATACATACATACATACATACATACATACATACATACATACATACACACACACACACACACACACACACACACACACACAAACATATATATATGGAAGCAGTTAGCTTCCTCCCATAATTGGGGCTTACCAGGGGTTGTAAAAATCTTATATATATATATATATATATATATATATATATATATATATATATATATATATATATATATATATATATATATATATATATATATATATATATATATATATATATATATATATGTTTTCTGAGGTTGTTTTCTATCTATCTATCTATCTATCTATCTATCTATCTATCTATCTATCTATCTATCTATCTATCTATCTATCTATCTATCTATCTATCTAGATCTAGATCCAGATCCAGATCCAGATCCAGATCCAGATCCATATCCATAGAGATAGAGATAGAGATAGAGATAGAGATAGAGATAGAGATAGAGATAGAGATAGAGATAGAGATAGAGATAGAGATAGAGATAGAGATATAGATATAGATATAGATATAGATATAGATATAGATATTGATATAGATATAGATATAGATATAGATATAGATATAGATATAGATATAGATATAGATATAGATATAGATAGATATAGATATAGATATAGATATAGATATAGATATAGATAGCCTCTGGCAAACAGATATGCTGCTAGTAGAATAAGCAGCACTATATAATTTCTCAGGCATGTAAACTCAGATTACATTTTTCTGCCATAAAGAAAATCCCTTAAGATTTTCTTTATTACATTTTGAAGAATTGTATTTTTTCTTGTTCCATGATCAAAAAATGGGCTCAAAACAAGTGCAATGGTTACATTGCACTAATCTCTATAGGTAGCACTGTTTATAACTGTTACATCATTAAATATATCACGTTCATTGAGATCAAGGGCCTAAACATTTTGAGACATTATATGTACTCTACAAAATCAATCAGAAATCTAGGCTAACTAATGAGATTCCAGAGATTTCAGATAAGACCTGCAGCTTCTTTAGCCCAAACACTAATCTGGATACAACTGGATTCATTTTGGGACAATTTCTTATGTAGGCTCTGCAGCTTTAAAGAGCTAACAGCTATAAATGAGGTGCCAAGAGATCGGAAGAAACTGTTGCTAAGGTATGTCTAACTAGCAATGTGTATTAAATATTACCCCTTTTCCATGTAAAAAAGGGACTAAGGGAGATGAGTGGTATACCTGGAACCATTATAACAATTTTCTTAAAAATCTAATCTGTCTCAAAAATGTACAGTAGAAAACATACAAAGAATCAGTTATTATTAACAAAAACTTCCTGATGTTTACTGCAATATATATTTGTGTATGGCGCTATTTCTGAAAGGTATCTAATCAAATTAATATAATCAATTCATCATAAAGACTTTAAACACTGTGAAATCCAAATGCATTTTTGTGTCAATATGAACACTGCTGACAGGCAAAAGTTGCTACCAGATAAAAGCGTGCAAAATGGAAAGTCTTATTGAGAATATTAAGGTTTGTGCACATCTTCACTTTTACATTTTTTACAATCTAAATCACAGTGGAGTGCAAGTTCTTTGATGCCTGTTAGATCCACTTTTTATGAGACAGAATTTTTAATATTAGAAGTTGGATAGTACCAAGTAACTTCTGAATCCCAATTGATAGGGGAGGGGGAACCTAAAGGCATTCAGTTAAAAGAAAACTATGAGTCTTCTGACATAGAATTTTTAATATACTCTTCTGCACTCATTTTGTTTTCATCATCAAAACTTTATGGCACCAATTTTTATCTTGCCCATCACTAACAGATATATTCACAATAAACAGTCACAAAAAGTAATGAGGTATTAGTAGCCTTTTGTAATCCAAAAGCCTTTATTGAAAGGAATACACAGGGTGGATTCAGTCCAAACTGGTTTGATAAAAGTTTTATGTGAAGGGAAGAAATATATTTATCCAAAGTGTTCTTCATTTGGTTTACAGGAACAGACAGTTGGAAAAAAATCTTTTCTGTTAAATGGATCTGTGTTGGACCCATGAGAATTCCATACACAATTAATTTTACATATGATTCTATACCTGTTATTGTATGTATATTATATATTACAAAACCATATGCAATATAAACTCCAATTACTGAGTTCATTTTTCAAGTTAAACTGAAAACTGACACTTTTGGTGTCCAATCAGCCATTGTGGTTGGTAAACCAAGATTTATGGCCTAGCATGTTGAATGAACCTCAGCAATTGTGGATTAATTAATAAAACACAAAACAATAACTTCATGTAATATG